>NC_056734.1:702796602-702939102 GCF_019279795.1 Protopterus annectens
GATAACACATCAATTGGTCTTGAGTGATCTTACTACACTTTAACATAGTATGAAGTACGTGCTGTGTTACAGCGTGTTTCACTAGTTACTCAGTTATCTCAGAGATATAGCTGTGAGACCAAGGATGTTTTTGAGCGGTCAGAACTTATGTTTTCAGTACAATACCAGTTAGCATGTGAGCTGACTCTCTTGGGATGCCCTATTACGTTTTTATTATAATGCTTCATTCATTTTAGAATGGGATGGATATTTCCTGGGTTGCTATTTGTCAGTTTCCTTTCTGAATGGCTTTTGTGTTCTCTAAAATTCAATGCAGTGTGATGTCACAGCACCTTTCATCAGTCACTCAGCTCTATATGGATATAAGATTGTCCATCATTTTATGATCATGACCCATGTGCTAATTTATTTTACCCTATTTTTTTCTTTACCAATCACACTGTTTTTCACATAAAGTTAGATTGTTTCTTTGGTACAGGATAGTAGTGTGTTTGTGTTTTTGGGCATACATATAATATGATTTGATAGTCCAAGTTATCAATTATCCAGTGATTATCGTGACTCTTTTCCCATTGGATGCATTATGCTGTATCACTGCGTAATTTATTGGTTATGTATTTTTTTGGCACAAGCAGTGTTTTTACTGTGTTTTTAATCAATCAGATTTATTACTGGGTTAATTTCATTTGCATGCTTCACTTGATTGGTTTATGATGTATTTTTAAATGTCATTGTACTTAGTATGATTTTATGCCTTGACAAAGGGTTTTCCCGAAAGCATTTGTCTGGTTTTATTTTATTAAAATGTTTTTTTTTTTAGCCGTGCTCTGCATCCTGTTTTTCTTCTGTTACTGCCAGTGTTGAAACCATTCTGATTTTAGGAGTCAATGTTGCTTTCTCATATGTAGCATGGCTAGAGGAAGCATAGAAATGGTGGAAGCCATGTACCCCAGAGCCCTTAGAAACTTCCTGGCCGCATCCAAGACTGGAGGAAGAATGGACTGAAAAAAGGCAATTAGAGCAAAAGCCTTGGGAGGTGGCAGGGATGCCAGTATAAGAATGGTTTGGAGCCTGCAAACGAGAAAAACATGACCTTGAGTAAGAGTCAAGAAGGATTTCTGGAAATATACTGTAAACCCTAGGCTTTGCAAGAGGCAAGTAGCATAGCTGAGGTGCTAAAGCAGAGTCTCAGGACAGGAAGCCTGAATAAGCAGGTCATCCAGGTAAGGAAAATATGTAACCCTTTCATCCTGCAAAAAGCAATCACAGGAGCAAGGCATGAGGCCAAAGGGCAAAGCAGAGAACTGAAAATGCAAGGAAGAAACAGAGAAATGCAAATATTTCCTGAAACGGGGATGAATAGGGATGTGAAGACAGGCATCTGAGATCCAGAGATACTAGGAAAGCCAGAGATAGAAGAGGAGGAAACAGGGTCTGAAGGGACAGTATTCGAAAGGAAGGCACCTTCAGAAAGTGTTGAGCTGAGAAAGCTCCAGAATGGTATGTACCTTGTTTCCTGGGAATCATAAACATTCTGGAATACACTCCCCCCCTTGAGGAGCAGAAACTGCTCGGATAGTACCTTCACACAAAAGACTCTTAAGTACATCGAGAAAAAATGGCAGCTGTTCCTGAGGAGATTGAGGAATGCCCAAAAAAAGAAGGGGATTTCTGCACCATGTAATAACCCTGACGAATGATGGAGAGAACCCAAGAATCCTGAGTGATCCTTAACTTGAAAAGAGACAGGGAAAGATGAAGAGAAAAAGGAACCTGACTTAGGGGTAGGGAAGAAGGTAATCAGACAGAACCCGGCTTGTATGGAAAAGGAGGCTTCTGAGAAGTAGGAGTCTGAGTAGACTTAGTAGGAGGAACCCTTCTAGAAATGTTTTTACCTTTGGGAGGATGACGAGACTGTATACATACAAAGGCAGGCATGGAAAGATAATTCCTCTGAAATTTGGGAACGGGAAACAAAAATATGTTTCAATTCCTGCAAAGCTTTACCTTTCTTCTGCAGAGATTTAAAAAGCTCAGCAGCTGCAAAACCAGAGAGATTTTTATTGTCAAGACGAGCATCCATCAATTTAGCAATATCATCAGGCATAGGTTGGAGGCAAACTCAAGAATAATGTCTTAACACATAACTAAAGGCAGCAGCCCTAGAAACATCAGCTGAACCATAACTATATTTAATAGAATGATAGGCCACTTGGGAAGAGCAGCCCAATGGAGAGAGGGCCAAAGGTTTTCCCCTCAGAATCAGGGAGGTCAGTAATACCTAAAAGGCTTGAGAAAGAAAAGCTAACATACCTGATCATATTGGTCTGGTAATTAATAGCCCGAAAGGCCAAGGTAGCAGTAGTGTACACCTTTTTGCCCAGCCTTTCCATGGTCCTACTGTCCTTGTTAGAACTGGAAGGCAACAGTTTGGAAGGTTTTTCAGAAGAAACAGAAAGAGGGGTCAGCAGAAGGACACTTGTAAAGAAATGTACCATCATCATCTGCCTTATAAGACATATCATGTCTTTTAGGGGCATGGGGCCAAGAATCATGAGCCTGAAAAGCTAATGAAAAAAGTGTCCAACAAAGCAGCAAGGACAAGAGGGACAGTAGAAGGCTTAGGACACTCCATCTGCAGGAGTTCATAATACCTCTTCTGAACATCAGAAATCTAGGTATATTCCCATTTAAAAAATTCCATCATACAAGACAGAGTATCCCCAAAGAAAAGTTCATCAAAGGGAGAATCTGGACTAATGGAGGCCTCCTCAGAACCATATTCTAATGGAGATGGAATCTGAGAGGAATAAATCAAAGAATCTTCTCCAGAGTCCATATCTTCATTCAACAGAAGCATCCTACACTCCTTAGGCCTCTTAAGAGGAACAGAAGACCGGGGGGGGGGGCAGGAACATAAACTCCCTGGGAGGATTCAAAGCCATGAGTGCATTTAACAACCCCTTTGTAAAATCTTGTCATTCACGCTGAGGATCCTTAGGAGCAAGGGAAATATATTTTTGTTTTCTGCTTCTTTTCAAAGAAACAAAACCCACACACAGAAACACAAAGCACACACCCACATTCATGGAGGCTCTCAATAAAAATCTGCCCAAGCAACAGAGACCTCCCAAGCTGAAACACAAACATCCACCACCACCCAACACTATCCAAATGACACACAGCCCACAAAATCAGTGTGCCACTCAACCTCAGCCCATAAGGCAAAACAACGTACCCAACACACTAGTCACTGATGTCCCACTCACCAGGCTAAACTAGGAGAAAGTTACTGTCGGCTGCCTGTCAGATGCCAGGATCCGCCACATAATGCACGCACTCAGGTCACTCCACAGCAAGTACAAATACGACTCTGTCATTGTCCATGTTGGTGTGAATGACCTGACACGTACTTCCCTGGACTACATGAAAAGAGACATGGAGGAGCTCTCGGATCTTGTAGCCCAGACAGGAACGACCCTAGCCCTGAGTAGCATCCTGCCATCGCCCAGAATTATACCACAGTACAAGGACAAAATGATTGACTTCGACAATTGGCTAAGCTTCTGGTGTCATTCTAAGGGGATCCAGTATCTGTCTGCCTGGGACGACATGGACAACAGACCATGATGCTTAGCCAGAGATGGCCTGCACCTGTAGCCCCTGGGATTCTGGATACTGACTAAGGCTCTTGCCACCCCATAGTGCCTTTTTTAGGCAAGGTTCAAATGCTAAATTCACCACTTTAACAAGTACAAGCAAGCAAACTCTGAGGGTAATGCTACTGAGGGTAATGCTACTCAATGCTAGAAGTATAAACCTCAAAATGCACTCAGTCGAGGCACTCCTTAAAATGGAGAACATTGATATCTGTGCAGTGAAAGAGACCTGGTTAAAGGTTCCAGAGAGCACCTCTGCATTACCAGGCTATAATTCATGCCACACCTTTCGGCCACCAAACCTGGACTGAAACACTAAAGGAAGAGGCATGTCCATATTCATTAAGGATATCCACACCCCCAGGCTAGTTGCTTAACATAATGCAGCCAAAATTATCCAAGTGCAACTAACACTGGACACGACTGCAATCCAGGTTGGAGCTTGTTACAGATCCCCCACCATGCCCCAGGATTCCCACTCTTCATTTCTTAAGATACTGGAAAATATTAAGGTTCCAACCCAATACCTTAATTACGGGCGATTTCAACTACCCCACCATCAAGTGGGAAAACTACTCATGTACCAACTCATTCGCTCAACTTTTTCTGGAATTCATAAATTCCAACGCATTGGATCAGCTTGACCACACCACCACTAGGGGCAGCAATATCTTGGGCCTGGTCATTACCAATATGGGTAACTGGTGTTCCACGCTGATCAAATCCGACCAAACGCTAATCATCCTAGACATCCATATCCCACCCCCCATTAAGGAAACCACCATCAAAAACTACTCCAAAGCCAACTTCATGCTTCTTAAGACAGAAGTGGCAAACTTCACGACACCCATGCAGATGGAAAATAGAGGTACAACTGCTGAATCTTACACAAATGCACTGTATAAGCATATACACCACTGCATGGATCGTGCCATCTCCAACAGAACCAATATGCTATCTTCCAAAAAAAGGAAGCCAATCTGATGGTCCCCTGCCATAAACAAACTCTACAACAGAAGGAAGAAGCTGTTGCAAAAAAGAGTAAAATCCCAAGAATGAAGGAACTCCCTGGTCAGCCTCGGCAAGGAGCTGAGATCCCTCATAAAATCCTCCAAAGCCAGTTATGAAAACAAAATCACCACTGATTCCAAAGACAACCACAAAGCATTCTACAGCTATGTCAAGAATCTCAATGGCAACACTCAGATCTGCTCTGAACTACAGCACAATGGCACTATATATACAGAACCAACTGATATTGCCAACATCCTGGCAGATAGGTTCAGTGCTAACTTTACTCCCCACTCACCCTCCAAAGGGCCCATCTTAATACTGGAAGAATGCAAAGCCCCTGTAATCATGGATGAACAAGTAAAGACCGCACTCTCCAAAGCCAAGAACACAGCATCTATGGGACCAAACAACATCACATGCTGCATATGGCATGAACTGGCACCCCACCTAAGTACCATGTTCAATCATAGCCTCACCTCAGGCTTTGAGCCTACTGAATGGCGCACAGTGACGGTTATCCCATTCCACACAGGGGGTGCCACCACAGACCCCAGAAACTACCACCTCATTAGCCTGACAAGTCTGGTCTGCAAGGCCTACCACACCATTAGCTTGACAAGCCTGGTCTGCAAGGCCATGGAACGTATCATTTTGGTGCTTATAAACAAAGACATAGGTAACCTCCAAACCTTGGATATCACTCAGTTTGGGTTTGTAAAAGGTAGATCATATCTACTAAACCTGACTGACTTTGTTGAAGTAGTCACTAGAACCGTAGACGAGGGCAAGGTAGTGCACACAGGTTATCTTGACCTCGCGAAGGGTTTCAATACCATCTCACACACACTGGATTTATAGATAAACTCACTAAACTGGGCATAAATCCCTAGGTCATAAGATGGGTGGCCAACTGGCTCACTGACAGAACCCATACAGTAAAAGTAGCTGACTCCAAGTCCGACTTCAGACCAGTGATGAGTGGAGTACCACAGGGTTCGGTCCAGGGTCCTCTCTTGTTCTGCATCTACTTCTCTGAAGTGCAGGCCAACACAGAAAGTCCTTGGCTAACAAAGTTCACAGATGACTGCAAACTGGGAGCCATAATAGAATCATCTAATGATGTAGACATTGTACAAAAGGGCCTCACAGAGACAGACACTTGGTGTCAAAGTCATGGCCTCAAGCTCAATGCCAAGAAGTACACTGTCATCCCCTTTGGGAAAAACTCGGTACCCATGAACTACCACATTGCCGGTAGCTCACTAAACACCTAAAGTGTGATAAGAGACCTCGGGACACAGATGGACAGTAGTCTCGCCTTTGATAACCACATTGCCAAAGTAGTCAGGAAATCCTTCTATGTGGCACACCTCATCACAAAAGGGTTCTCCTTTAGAAAAAAGGTCATTGCTCCTCTCTACTCATCCCTCATCAGACCCATTATAGAGTACAATGTCCCATTTGGCATGCATCTCACAAGACACCCACAACAATTGTAAAGGCCACAGAAATACCTCACTAAGAGGATTACCGGCCTAAACAGATGCCATACACAGACAGTCTAAAAAAACTCCAGCTCTACTCCGTCGCATATCGCCTACTCAGAGAGGCGATCTCTGCCTAACATTCAAAGTTGTGTCAAACCCAGAGCTGCTGGATATGCTACACTTAAAGAAATCCCAATCTCTGCGAACCACATGCTCCAGGGACCTAAACCTTGTCACCACAATAAACAGAACATGCTGGAGGGATAGATTCCTGTCCCAGAGACTTCCCATACTCTGGAACAAACTACCCATTCATGTCAACCAAAGCTACTCATTGGGCCTCTTTAAGAAAAATCTTGACGACTGGATAGGAAATAGAAAATTCACCCTGGGGATCATTTCTGTGGCACTGCTTGACAGGAGCACAGGAAAATCATTTTCTTGGGTGGTGAAAGCCAGGGAACCTTTTTGGCTAGGCTTATATAGGCCCCAGGGATGATAGCCTAGTACCTACCTATGAACATCAGCCCTCAAGAGAGATGTCCAGAGAAGGTGGTACAGCAGCAGAAGCTGACCTAACTTATTTGGTCTTTTTCTTGGAAGATGGCTGACCCTCGGGCTGGGATTATTCTGTCAATGCACTCTGCACCAACACCATAAGATGCTGCTTCTCTAGGAAGAGTCAAGGAGGAGAGACAACTATTGGACACATCGGACATGCGTATGGTCATGAAAAACACCCAAGCAAAACAAACACTGGTCATGATAGTCCTTATGGGTAATGTGTCTCCAACACTGACATTTTCCCTTTCTGGATGATAAGTAAACTTGTAACAAAAGTAAAGAAATCAAAGACAAGAAGAAAAACCCCAATGGGGCACTTATTTGAAATGGTTTGGTAACCAGCAAACAAAGGACCATTAAGACCAACAATCGAAGATACTGTTCAGACTGGTGGCAAAAATATTCTGAGATAGGTACGTCCTTATGTCACCTTTATGTCCTATGCTGTTTGCAGGGAGCATAAGTGTGATGTATGACATCCTTTTAAAAATCCTAAGGCTTTGGTATACTGGCTGGATGCTAGACTACCCTTTTCAGGAGAACCCTTCAGTAAGGAATACTGCAACAGTGATATGGAAGGACATGCTATGTTCTCCATTTCTGCAATAACAGAGACCTTATTTTTCTGATACAGCATATGTGCTAATAGTATATAATTAAAGAGGCATTTCCACCAATACAAGAGTATCCCTTATAAGATTAAAGGGGTATTTCCAGCAAGAGAAGAGTATTCCTTCATTTTTGTGGGTGGACTTAAGAGAAATAAATGTGAGAATTAAAATATTAAAAAACTGCACATACGATTTCTGTTGTAGTGCTTCACATTTAATTAATAATGTATAAAATACAATTTTGCATAGCTGCATTGTGGGTCATAGTGAATAAATATAGGAAATAAGTCAAGCAGTGCAATGCTAATGTGGTTAATGTACGGCATTGCTGGCCTTAATTAAAATATGGAATGAATAATTGTGAACTGCATAACAGGGTGCATACATGTGCATATACATATTAACTTGGCGAGATGATTTGTAAAAAATGATTTACAGTAATTAATGTTTGCAATACTCAAATATACTGTTTAAGTTAATGTATATATTCAAATCTAGTTAATCAGTGGTTAAAAAACTCTCATTCAAGTAACTGAGCAGCAAAATCTAAACTTAGAATATATTTTGTAGCAAAACACTAATAAGAAAGTAGGAACAGAATGCTGAAAGTTTTTGTGTGCTCCATCACACAATCCTTTTTCACTGGTACAGCAGTAATGTGCGACAAGGCTAGTTTTAGTTAAAATAAATGAAATAATGGTGAAGTGTGTAATAGGATAAATGCACAGGAAACTATTCTGCAACAGATCTTCATTAAGAAAGTAGAACTAGTACGCTGAAGGTTTTCATTATATTAGGCATATACAAAGTTAATTTATTTTTTCCTAGGTTCTTTTTGCCGCCATAAGTCTGCTGGCTATCAAGCCTTGCCTACTAGACTTGAACCCATTTCTTCCCCACTGGTGGTGGGCCCCCAGAATCACAGAGGGGAGAGACATCTAGGGGGTCCATAGTTAAGGCAGCCACAAGGGTTAACAATGCGCATTGCTAGTATCTCAGCTCTGAGGGGATTTTTTTTTTTATTATGGTCTTAACCTCACCACTGGGAGGAGCATCAAGTAATATGCATTACTGCAGAGGTCCACAGTGTCATCCTTAAGCAGGTGCTTGCTTTGTGTATTTACAGTAAAGGCCACCACTCACCTATAGTTTGGTGAAACAAATGCACTTCTCCCCAGCCACACATTTTATCATCTCCGATCCTTCCCTACATGGGTACATGGTAGCAAGCAGCAAGCTCTGTTGCACACTCCCCAGCCAGGATGGGCACATCTATGAAAAGTTTATGTCACTTGTACAGTTGTAACATGTGATACTGCTTACTTTGGTTAACATAGGGAATTTGGTCATGGTAAGCTGAATTACACATTGCACATGTCGACACATATGTGCAAGTTAAGTAGAGGCAGACCAAAACAATGCTGTAAAACTATACAAAACATGAGCACTAAATGACCTTGTGTTAACAACTAAGACATAAATCACAATTTTCACAGGTATTGTGGAAGTGTGCAGTATCTGCAGAATCCGATCAGTGCACAGTATGGTTCTGTAGAAAAAAATGGGCAAAAATACACTATACCTAGTGAAGCAGCTGCAATGAGCAGTACAACTGCTAACAGATGCAGTCAGAACATGAGACACAGTTTTTCTTCACTTTCACGGAGCAGTACCTTTGCAACTAGTTTATTACGAGTATAGCCTTACACTGCATATAATAAGCACTATAAGTGACAGGCAGTACAGTATGTGTGTTGCAGTTTTACTGTGATTGGAATTAGCAACACAAGTACATTCAGCAAATTGTTAGAGACAAGGACTGAGGAGAGCATGGAATGCATAAAGTGCATACTATATGTTTAGTGTGTCTAGAGCACAGGAAATACTATGACGTTATTGCATAAAATATATAGAAAGTGCACAGCATATTATTATGTGCAAGCTCTATATATCTAAAGACTATATTGTAAACCTGCAATGGCAGTTTCTGATGTGCTTCATGTATAATGAATGTTTTCCAACTACACGTCAGCTGTTTATTCCATTATGCAAGCCAAAGTTGCTTGCACTACACTGCCTTAGAAATAAGGATAAATGCAGCTGTTAATCTGCTGAGAAACTGTTCAATGTGTTCTGTTTCATTGCTCTGAATACTTAATTCAGCTACACTGCTCAAACATAATTATGACAGGACAGGAACAAAATCTGAAATAAAATGGATATTAGCACTAAAAACGATGTCTGAAACAATTGTGCCACATGCCACAACAAGCTCACAGATTACAAGGAAAGTGGTTGGGGAGATGCAACATGGGTTTGTGTACTACAATACAAAATAAAGGTAAACTATTCTACTATCCTGCCCTTACACCTGCATGCAAACACCCCTCCAAAAAAGATACTTAGAATCAAGAACAAATAAGGGGAAATAATGTAGGGAGCGACTGGGTGGCACCTGAAGACAGCTGCATGACTCCTTGGCTCTACTGTGGTTTTGCTTTACCTTTTAAACCAATATTGACACAAGGTAGATAAATTTGACACACAGTGGCAAGGAACCAAAAGGAGTAAAAATTTCAATCTCTGTTTACACATAAATAACTCAAGAGTGCTGACTGGTCCTGTGTCACAAATAATATATCTTTGAATGGGTCTATTGGCTTGAATATAACCCCCTAGCAAATGGATGACATGATATGAATGGAAATTAAGGATGTACAAGCCAACGTTCCAACCCAACAGAGCAAATGCAACAAATACTGTTAAATGCAGCTAAAATTTAAACAATGCTGGAGAAGGAATAATTACTGCATATGCACACTAAATCTAGCATGTTATCACACTGGACCAACAAGTGCATTATTTAAGTAGGATGTTGCAATGAGCAGATTCTAGAAGATAGGTCAGACAAACAGGAACACCACAACAGAAAGAATCATGTATGTACTACTGGTCTACCTGAGGTGGAAAAAGACAGCAGTCATAGTGGCTGAGCAATATGTTTGTCAAGAATCTCAATGGCAACACTCAGATCTGCTCTGAGTTACAGCACAATGGCACTAAATATACAGACCCAAGTGATATTGCCAACATCCTGGCAGATAGGTTCAGTGCTAACTTTACCCCCCCTCACCCCCTAAAGAGCCCATGTCTATACTGGAAGAATGCAAAGTTCATGTAATCACAGCTGCACAGGTAAAAACCACACTCTCCAAAGCCAACAGCACAGCATCCATGGGACCAGACAACATCCAAGGCTGCAATCTACACGAACTACAGAACAAACTGGCACCCCACCTAAGTATCATGTTCAATCATAGCCTCACCACAGGCTTTGTGCCTACTGAATGGCGCACAGCAACGGTTATCCCACTCCACAAGGGGGGAGCCACCACGGACCCAGGGAACTACCGCCCCATTAGCCTGAAGAGCCTGGTCTGCAAGGCCATGGAACGTATCATCATGGAACTTATAAACAAAGACATTGGTAATCTCCAAACTCTGGACCCCACCCACTTCGGGTTTGTAAAATCAGATCATGTCTCGTAAACCTGATAGACTTCTTTGAAGCAGTCATCAAAGCCGTAGACAAGGGTAAGGTGGTTCACACAGCCTATCTAGAACTTGCCAAGGCTTTCAACACCATCCCCCACTCTGGAATTATAGATAAACTCACTAAACTAGGTATAAATCCCAATGTCACAAGATGGGTTGCCAACTGGCTCACTGACAGAACCCACACTGTGAAAGAGGCAGACTCCAAATCAGACTTCAGACCAGTGACAAGTGGAGTACCACAGGGTTCAGTCCTGGGTCCTCTCCTGTTTGGTATCTACTTCTCTGAAGTACAGGCTAACACAGAAGGTCTTTGGCCAATGAGGTTCACAGATGACTGCAAACTAGGAGCTATAATCGAAACTCCTAACAATGTGGACATCCTACAAAAGGGCCTCACTGAGACAGATGCCTGGTGTCAAAGCCATGGCCTCAAGCTCAATGCCAAAAAGTGCACTGTCATCCCCTTTGGTAAAAGCTCTGTACCCATGAACTACAACATAGGCGGTAGTATACTTAACACCGAAAGTCTGATAAGAGACCTTGGGACGCAGGTGGACAGTAGTCTCACCTTTGATAAACACATCACCACAGTAGTCAGGAAATCATTGTACGTGGCACGCATCACAAAAGGTTTCTCATCCAGAAAAAAAGAGGTCATTGTTCCCCTCTACTCACCACTCATTAGACCCATTATAGAGTACAACGCACCTTTTGGTATGTACCTCACAAGACATCTACAACAACTGGAAAGGCTGCAGAAATACCTCACAAAGAGGATTACCGGCTTCAAACAGATGCCCTACGCAGACCGTCTAAAAAAAATGCCAGCTTTACTCCGTCGCATATCGCCTACTCAGGGGTGATCTCTACCTAACATACAAAGCTATGTCAAACCCAGAGCTTCTGGGCATGCTTCACTTAAAAAAAATCCCAATCCCTCCGAGCTACACGCTCTAGGGACTTAAACCTTGTCACCGCAATAAACAGAACATGCCGGACGGATAGATTCCTGTCCCACAGACTTCCCATACTTTGGAATAAACTACCTATCTATATCAAACAAAGCTCCTCATTAGCACTCTTCAAGAAAAATCTTGATGATTGTATGGGAAATAGGAAATTCACCCCGGGGATCACCTCTGTGGCTCTGCACGACAGTGGCACAGGAAAATTATTTTCTTGGGTGGCAAAAGCCAGGGTACCTTTTTAGCTGGGCTTGTATAGGCCCCAGGGCCGATGGCCTAGTACCTACCTATGAACCTATGTCTGTTGGTGGGGAAAACGTCTGGCTATGTAGTGGAATATACTGTTAAAATTATGTCAAGAAATCCACTGAAACCTGGAAAAGTGAGGTACTTATCTGCAGACTGCTTAACTTTTGACAAAAAATAAATGATTTTGTCAGTAATAAAGCAGAAAGGGGGGACCAAGTTCAGTAGGGACACCACACAATGACAGCAGAATAAGACTATTCTTCACAGCTCTTAAAAGCTTGGGCTTCTAACCACAGATGCATTTCTGTGCTGTGTTGACTGTAAAAAGGTGGTGCACCTACTGAGTCAGCAAAAACAAAAGATATGATACTAATTGGGCAAGACTTAGACGTAAATAAATCAAAGGCCACATATAGCTTCATAATCAATAACAGAAAACTACTGAAAATACCCTTCTGGAACTGGCAGGGCAACACCAATATCCACTGCCACTCCTGTTTAGGAACAGGAGGCTCTCAGACCACAGCCCTTTCATTGCTCCCTGAAACTTTGCAAGTTTTACAAGAGAATGGAGTCTAATGAGAGTGGTCGTTGTGGCTCATGAGGGACACGGCTGAAAATAATGAAAATGACTGTGGGAGCCACAGCTGCAAAGAAAGTTGATCTCAGACAGTAGTCATCTTACAGAGAAAAAAATGCCATGTGACAAATTTTTCCTGAAAAGACTTCTTGTTTTTATTTTACGCACATACTGATATATCCAACAGTGAATTGTTACCTGTTTATATGAAAATAAGGTTTATGGGCATAGAAGTTAAACCATGTGTGTCAGCTTACATGCTTTTTCACCACTTATGGGGGGTATGGTTTACTGTTGATGGTTTATCCTGATCAATGCCTATATAAAACATTTCACAGAAAAACTTTCATAGACTTACATGCTCCTCTTTGTTTTGTATCCTGACTAAAGGGTAAGATAGTGTTAAGCTATGGAAAAGGCAGAATATTACAATATAATGAAGAGGATGTTCAACTGCTCTCCCTGGACCTGTGGGATATACCTGCACTGCTGCACAGATCCAAGAGAGTATTAGATCAAATTTCCACTTGGAACTGCAAAAAGACTCTCATCAGACAGCTTTACTTATGTCTGTATATCCTGTGAAGGAAAAGAGATTAAATATAACAGGGAAAGTAAGATGAGACTAGCTGGGGTTGCAAATATAGATGTTGTCAGCCATTTGTAATATTTCAGAATGCTAGGGGGCTGTATTTTTATATCAAAAGAAAATTACTTTTAGAAACTATGAAAAGGTGGTACCTTAAATTTTTAAGACATTGTCCTGTTCGATTCTCAGCTAGAGCGTCTTCTGTGTGGAGACATGCGTGAATGGGTGTACCCTCGTTGAAGGTTGTGCGTCAGGGCTGGCAACTCGGCACATAAAAATCCACTGCCAATCATTAGCGGACCGGAGTTCCACTGTGGCGACCCCTAACTGGGAAAAGCCGAAAGACACAACAAAGGAAATCAATCTAGTGGCAACAGGAGCTAAAACCTTTCATGAGAAAACAACAGGATAGGAACAATGGGTGCAAAATGTACACTGAGGTCAAAAAGAGGTGTGAGAACTAAGATAAATGGATCTTTAAGATGGTAAACTTTGATAGAAGTGTACAAACCAGAGGGGATGGTGACAAGACGAGTTAAGACTGTGCTTGGAAATTTTGTTCAAGCTACAGTTAAAATCTGTGTAGGAGGAGCGCATGGATTTGATCTACAGTGATTTTAAGAACAGTGGAAATGCACATAAGTGCATTACACAAGGAAATAGATCAACAATTTAGAGAAGTAAAAAGGTAGGCAGTTGGAACAAGCCAATGATTATTTATTCAGAAGATTACTGGGGGTGAGGTACATTAATCAAGTTAAATTAAAGCTCTGAGACAATCAACATGCAGCAAGCTAAATTAAAGCCCTGTGGCAATAAGCGGTGAAGCTGGAAGGATTATTTTACTAAACCAAGGGTGAAAGGATAGCTGGCTCAGTGACATGAAGGGATACATTCCTGACTATGACACAGATAATTAGAGCTTCATTCAGGGAACTAACAATGGGGTAGCCCGAAGGAGGCAGGATTCTGTTCTCGCTCACACCTCCAAAAGGGAGACATATAGGGCATATGCCCTGGCGTGTGTATTTTACATCAATTTCCCCAGTACAGCCTACAGGAACGTATGATGTGCCTGTCCCAGGGCAGGGAGAGGTGTCTTCTATGAGCTTATATCACCCACAAAACTCAGTGACAACCCCATACTGCATCCACGGATTACCTCACAGAAGAACAACAACCTAGCATACACAGACAAAACCCTTCTCCCACTACAAATAACAGCACCATTCCAGAGGCTTGACTGTTCCTCTAAAGGAACAAAGGCCATTTGCTCTGAGGGGAATAAATGACTCAAATAAAGAGCTTGGTGGTGGTGGTGGTGGGGGGGGGGTCCTAGATAATCAAATGTGGAAAAAGGAGAAAAATATAAACAGTAAAAGGCTGACGAAACACTGGGGTGTTAGCTAGGGAACTAGTGGAATCCAAGAGGAAGAGGCACAATGACAGCATAAACCTGCAGATAATGAGGAAATTCTACATATTCTGTATCTACATAAGTCACGAATAAATGAGTCTGCGATAACTGTTTTAAGTTGTAGAAGCTTAAAGAGATCTTAAGTACCTATAGATTTACAGTTCTAATCTATGAGGATGTAAGATTGTATGTTACAACTTGTGAAGCAAGAAATGAGAATCTCATCCCATAACAAGTTATCTAGGTAGGTCTGTAAAGGGGGTAGGGTAATAACAGGCACATAAGAATGATTCTAAATGATATATGCTGCTCGAGTAAAAGAAAAATATGGTAGCTGCAATGTTTTCTTAAACATAGTAAAAAAGCAGCTGATAGAGTAAATGGAGCTGCTGTGAAAGTGTTATGGTACTTCAGTATTCTTGAAGGGGCAATTTAAAAAATTACAAAGTGGCATCATAATCCTAGTGCATCTATAATGCTTAATGGTTTCTTTCTAAACTTTTTTAGTTATACCACATTACTCTTCAAGGGTGTCTGCTTCCAATGCAGTTTTTACTTATAACAGAATCCTTAGAAGATGCTAACTGCAGGCATGTGGTGATAACTATGCTGTGAGACAAGGAAATAAAATTAAAACTTTCTGATGATGAATACATAATGTTGCTAACACAGACAGCTATTAATCTGATCACAAAGACATATCTTTTATTTTTATTTATTTTATTTTATATTTGATTACCGGGTTGGTCTGAATGGGCAATCAGGTGCCTGTTTTCAGCAGAGACCCGGGGAGAAAAGCTCCACATACATGACAATCATAAAAAAATAAATAAAAATACAAAAGCTCCACATACATGATAAAAATACAGAAGTCAGAGATGAGTACAAACTAATAGAGCAAACAAAAGTATATTGTGGCATAGTACGATGAGAAGTTACAAAAGTGTATAATATATAGACTGTACAGTAGTAAAACAGAAAATATAATGTATTTGAGAAAGAAAGTGCAGTAATACTATATACAGTTATATACATACATTTAAAAATACAATTTGTTATGGTAGTTTTTTTTAATGTGTTTGACCTTTGAGTAGTGCCAGAGGAAGATTTATCTGAATAGTGGTAGTAGGGCTAGCCATGGTCAGCACAGGTACATTGCCAGATGAAATTGAGGTGGGCTTTTAACTGGGTTTTAAAGATGGGACTGCTGCTTTGCAATCTGTTATCTGGTGTTAGAGAATTCCAGATTTTAGTAACTGTGTAGGAGTAGAGGGATTCACCAGCACTGTCTCTACACTTAGCTACTTCAAGAAGGATTTTGTTTGTGGATCTTAGCTGGTGAGCTGAATTGTGAAATCTGAGTAAGCCTGAGGGATCAGGAATCTTGTTTGGGTGGTACAGCAAGGAATGAGCCATGGTGAGTTGGTTACAATTCATTAAGTTGGGGAGTTCTAGCTAACCTAGTTTCTTCAGTGAGGGACAGTGGTGGGAGTGGAAATTAGAGTTGGCTGCGAATCTAGCTATTTTATTATAGTATATGGACAATTTGTGTAGGTCTGTCTTGTTAAAGTCTGTTAATACAGGGAATGCATAGAGCAATAGGTGAGTTCTGGCTATAGTAATTTTGGTGTTTTTGGTTAGCAGCAGTATAGGGTTCCAAGTTTTTTATGGACTTTGGATATGGTTTGTGCTATATGTTTGTCAGACTTAAGGTTTTGGTCAGGTATTACACCAAGAAGTTTAGCTTGTGATACTGGGGAGATTTGGGTGTTATTGGCAGAATTGATAGAGAAAAGAGCATAACAGTTAATAGTCTTGATAGGGTGGGAAAGCATAAGTTCAGTCTTTTAGGGGTTAAGTATTACTTGTAAGTTTTTTAACCAGTTTCCGATATTGGAGAGTTTTAGGATCAGAAGTTAACAAAGGTGAAACAATGCCCTTAAGATGGAGGGCTGGGTAGGCTGAAGGGAGAAAAACAGTCCTTGCAACGGCAAGTTACAGGTAAAATACTAATTGTAATATGTACATCTCCAACCAAACTGGCAGAAATAAATACAAGGTAATACTGAAAAAAATTAGACATAAAATGCAAAGAGTGAGAAAAATTAATTTTAGCAGTGTTTGGAAGAAAAACTGGACATGATTATTCTAAATGTACCTTATATACCAACATTGTACCACATCCAAATGGCAGACAACCTGCCAAGAGAATGTTAAAAAAATGTTTGGAGCAATAAAAGGCCAGGAGTGAGAATTGTGTCATGGCATAACTGGTGGGCACAGGAAACTAAGAGCTTCTGAAGCTTCAAAGATATGGAAAGACAACAGCACTATAATCATGTGTACTAGTCCTTACTTATCTTGTCAGAGCTCAATTTGGAACTTAATCGGTTAATACAGCTCAGACAGCATGCTGGTAAGCAAGCTAAACTGAAGGGCCAAAACATACCTTCTCCTCATATCGCAGTTAAGTGACTACTAGGTTAAAAAGCCTCCTGACTACCAGTCTTAGAATATAATAGTTAGCTCCAGGGGCAATAACCACCACTGTAAACTGCGTAGTTTTACTAACACAATAGTATGACCTATACTTGTAACTGCACTCATCCATCAACTGCAACATACTCTAAATTCTAAGTGTAGTCTATAAATTTATGGAAAATAACTTGCCTTACTTTGAACACTACCACATCTCATCCACCAAGGAAGAAAATTTTAGCAATCTTACTAAAAGCCCAATTAACTTTCTTGTCACTGATATACAATATCCATAACCACTGTGCACTACTAAGGTCCCATCTTTAAAGTTAAAACTTTTACCCAACACCTTTGATTATCCAGTGCCAACCACTCCACGTAACTCCTTTGAATGTTTCACAAAAGCTACCTAAATCATGAAATGGTACTAATCAGATACATTTCACCTTTCTAGCAATTTAAGTTTCAGCTTAACTGCTTTCAGAATCACTCATATACAGGTGTTAGGATAAATAAATATTTTCTAAAGCACAGTTCACATATGAACTCCCAGTCTCTGAATAGAGGTTATAGATTATTTATTAGGCATGGAACTGCACATCTTAGTTTTAAATTGTCATTACACTGAGATTGTACTGCCACTGCAGTATTTGAAATCAGGTTGCTGCTTTTGTTTTATTACAAAGCTTA
Organism: Protopterus annectens; assembly: GCF_019279795.1. NCBI lineage: Eukaryota > Metazoa > Chordata > Ceratodontiformes > Protopteridae > Protopterus > Protopterus annectens. The sequence goes on from NC_056734.1 coordinate 702,814,464, forward strand.
CAGATCAATGTGTCTCCTTGAGTCTGGTTTAAAATTAGTAACTATGTGATATGGTGGAAGGATTGGGCTGAACATTTAATAGTGTTAACAGTAGATTTAAGAGACTGAGATTACACTGACAAAAGAGGAGTGCAAAATTAAATTTAACTTTTCATAAATGTGGAGGTGGCGATATTTACAGATGAGGTGTACTGTATCGGCCAGCTTTAAAATGGGAGGTGACAAACCTAATGAGAAATGGGGCAAAGACAGTGTAATGGCTGGGCAAAGATAAAAAAAAAAAACCTCAATTACAGAGGGATGAGATGAAATATTTGGCCCCTTACAAATGTTTTTGACTTCACAAGTAAGATACTAGGAGGTAAAAAGGGCACGTGAATACTAAGAATTCACTACACTTTGATTGGGAAGTGAGAGGTAAATGGGAACACGTTTTTTGGGAGTGTAATGAGCTGGCAGATTTTAAAAATCCCCACAAAGTACTTGGGCAGACTGTAACTAAGGAAATTATTATTTGAGTCTGGGACATAACATCTGAATTGCGTAGACATACTAAGGCTTTGTTAAGTTTTAAAAAAGCAGTTACTAGAAAATGGAAAAGTCTAAATCAACTACATTTTAAGTAGTGAATGCTGTAAAAGAGATTAAAGATATGGAAGAGGGATCTTTAGAAAAGGGTAGGAACAATTTATATGGATAAATGGAAATTTTCAGAACAAAATATGAAGAATAATTTTCAGGAGAAGGAAGATTGAGGTTTAAGGGAAGACATGAAATAAGTTATTTATATAATTGTTAGACTGAAAGACAGTTAAGTAAATTGATAAAATGTTGTGTAGTAAATGGATAAAATATTAACATTTTTTTTAATTAGTGTATACATGTCTATGCCTCAAATGATATTTTAAAAAAGGTGTTGAAAGCATAAAAGAACACACTAGGTTTTACAGGAAAGCAAGTTAAAACAATGATAGGTATTTCCAGTCACAGATTTTACATTATGTAAGAAGTGGCATGGGCAGTAACAGTTTCCAAATAGATGACACCAAATAAACTTATTCTAACAAATATTAGTTTTCTCTGCTACCATTGGAAAACTACTCTCAAAGTGCGAGAAGGTACCATGTTTAACCTTGTGGCGACTGACACTGATAGTGATATTGAAAAGTGTGTTGCAGAAGAGCAGTCTTCTGACTTTATCATTAGAGTCCTATCATAGCTGAGAGCATTTCAAGGAGGAAAAATCTTTGGTAGAGAAAGACATTTGATAATACCAGCCTTTTCTGCAGTTAAACAGCTAATCTTTACATTTTGGAAAATACAGTGTGCTCAGTCTTTTGACTATGTTAAAAATGAGTCATGCTCATATTGTGAAATGGTCTACACACAGAATGTGTCAAAATGAAAGAAAATAAGTGTCTTTATAATAAGTGCACAAGTTTGCAGTTGTTCTATAATCAAGCCAACACAAGAGATGATGGCTGGGTTTAAGAAATGAATACAACATTGTTGCAGGCAAAACTGCGAGATGAGCTATAGTGAGCAGGGCAGGCCCAGCTGACAGAGTGAGAGCGCAAGCATTGTCATACAAGCAGACAAAATTGTGAGGTTTACATCATTATATAGTTATTAGCATTTGGGTACGGAAATTAACAACATTATACTAATAAGACCCCCTGAGAATGCAAATGATGGTAAACAATATAGCAGAGTAATTCAGAAACATAAAAGTAACAGACGCAGACAAAGCCACCAGTGATTTTGTACACTGAGATTCTTTTTTAAACAGGGAGCGAAACCCTGCTACAGTGTTAGGTATAGCAGCTGTCTTGGCATAGGAGCATAAATGTTGCTGGCCATTCTCTCAGCCAGTTACTGTGATAGGGTTCACCATCGCCTTCTGTGACATAAAAGGAGACGACTATGTCAAACATATCATCACCTCTGCAACAGGGATATATAAGACTACAACTGTGCAGACAGACACACCATACAGCACCCGGTGAGCATTTAATTTCATGGGGCACATGGAATACGAATTCCTATGGACACCAAGGTATGTGTAGCATTGACCATTCCTACTACAGAGACCTTCCAGTAACTATGAGTGTACAGGGTGGGTGTATCCCAAGAATGTGCTTCTAGAACACTACACCAGTCCCATCCCTGAACATAATACTATAGAAGGTGGAAGGGCATAAGAAGTTCCCAGTGATCACAGAGGAGTGAAACACTATACGAGTATTTTATGAAGCAGCCTGTTTTCCTGAGTTTCTAGAGGATTCTGACTGCACCAACATGGTATCAAGACTCTGCCTGGTCCACGTCAACCATATGGGACTCAACTCCATCAACTGCCAGGTGGTGCACAATGGAAAATGTATCATACATAATGTGTTTGCTTGCCATTCTGGCAGTTCCCATGATTCCCACATCTGGCACACTTAAGACTTATGACTTCTTGCAAAGACATCTTACTGGCACAGCTGAACATGTCCAGGAGCCACGGCTCATAACACTCAAACAAAACCCACAGACCAGAGGTGAGACAACATATAGCTCTGCATTGTTGCACACCCAAAACACCACTGACTGTGTGTTTGGAATGACAAAGGCCCACTTATGCTGCCTAGATTGCTCTGATGGTGCACTGCAGTATACTTAGAAAATCTGAAGCAAGATATCTGCTGTCTGCACAATTCTGCATGACATGACTGTAGAAAGACAGTTGGAGCAGGGGATTGCCATTAGTGAATCAGATACACCAGAGCAGCAAAGGACAAGATGTTGGTTGAGCAGCCATAGGAGGGATAAGCTGAAGGGGAATACCATGCAAGGCAGAGGCAGTCTCAATATGTTGTGGCGCTGGCAAAAAGGCAATGTCTGGTCTACAACAATATGCCCGATTAGACACAACATCAATAAAAAGTGATGAATGTAATACAACACCCAGGCTATGTTGTACACTGTGAAAACTAGTCACGGTGCATCAGGCATCACCTACCTATATATAACCCAGCTGTGAAGTGGAGTGCACAGCAGTCATTATATGCACTGGAGTATAGCTCAGTGACAGGAATTAGCAATGGGCAGAGGTAGAGTAATGTATTACAGAGGAAGTGGAAGGAATTCTATGATATGGTCACTGGACTGGGGGAGTATGGGCATACTGTATAGTGCAGGGTTGGTGCTTCCCAAGAGGGGCTGGACTCCAGAAGTTCTGTGTTTGTGTTCAGAATGTGTGCCTGTGGACACAACTATTGTAAATATGATTGCACACTGTGTGTGTGTGTGTGTGTGTGTGTGTGTGTGTGTGTGTGTGTGTGTTTGCGTGTGTGAAGTAAAGGATGCAGACCATGGATGTCTCTGGTCATGGCTACGCCCACTCCAAGGACAAGACTGACAGTGACACCAACTAGCAGGGGTAACAGGGAACCAAAAGACTGTGACTACATGTCCATGGCCTGTGACACTCGTGTGTACTCCAGGACTCCATGTAGTCCCATACCATGCTGCCACCTGCATTAAAACACGGAATGGCTGATGCAGCAGTCCACAAACATGATTTGTCTGGCCTGTGGGATGTACTTAGAGTGAAGGCAGAGAAGCAGTAGGCATAGGAACAGTGTCAGCCCCATCTTGTAGAGGGAGAGGAGGTAGCCACATGCCTGTTCAACATGCCAGTGAGATAGGCCATGTACTGAAAGCTCACATGAATCTTGTCAAACAGGCCACGTGGTACACTAACCATCTCTACCAGGGCAGTGGTGGCATATACCATTGCCTGGATGACTCCTCTGAATGTCCACTGAGTAATGCCCATTGTGGCATTCATCTCGGGGAATAATCATGCAGAATGGCAGAAATGGCCACTGGCCCATCATTCCTGACACCTGTCCCCACACTCTGTGGATACACCACTGCCCACAGCAGGTGAATGTGCAGGAGATGACTGAGCCACCTGAGTAGATATGTTGGGCATGATCTGTCCTTCCACAGGTTTAGCTAAAGACAGGATGGGTTCTACAGACAATACAGTTGTGTCCTTAGACATGGGTGGTAGTGTGCACTCCATAGTCATTATTGCTGAATGTTACTGTGCCCACTGGCTGTGCTACTATAAAGCCACCATCATTATAAGTATGCCACGCACCACCACCAACAGGTGTGCCCTGTTTCTAAGGTAGAGGATCCTATAACCACAGCACCTGTGAAAAGGCACCGAAAAACACTCATGTATGATATGACAAATATGTGGCAATCTGACCAAACAATGATGTACACATGTTACAAAGGCAAATAGCCATTCTAAGTTTTTGAACTGTCCTTGGTACTGGATGGCTCTCACTGCTTTTTTGAGCCTCCTTGCCACCGTTTTTTTAAAATTGTCTTTGTTTGCACCATGTTGAGACCATTTGTTTTGTTTCCTGTAAAACAGTCCTGAACTGAAAAGAAAATGCTGAACTTTGAAAAGGCAGGCTGAAAGATTTGGGTAACCCCTTGAATAAACCTCCCCTCTTTTCATCAAACATTTCAAAGACTTAAGCAGCAGAATGGCCAAACAATCCATTTTTGTCAAGGAAAGAATTTAAAATTTCAGTTTTAACATCTTCTGGTGAGTTTTGAGAATGTAACCAAGCAAATCTTCACACAACTGATCATTAGCAGCATTTCCAGATATAGCATTAGCAGAATCATAACAGAACAGTGTTTGGTTACTTCAGAAGCAAAAACTATTAATGAATTTAGAAAAGCTTTAACCTCTGGAGAAAGAAGTTTAAAAGTTACCTATCTGATGTTCCCAAAAGAAATCAGTAAACATTTTAACATATGAGCCTGGCAGTTTAAAATTCTGAAAGTTAATATAGTTGCAGAATAAACTTTCTTCCCAAATACATCAAAAGCTTTCCCATCCTTGTCAGAAGGAATGGGGTTAGCATTTTCAATAAGTTGGGTAGTAGATGTTTTGATAAGGAAATACTGGAGGGATCTGATGCGGGATTAGAAAAGAGGTATTTGTTTGTCTGAGGTACTTTGCATAACCTGATAGACTTTTTCGGGGGAGGTGGTTGACTGTCAGACAAACTGCTGGCAGATTCGCATTTTATTCTATTCCCACTGAAATAACTGTTTAATCTTAGCTATAGTTGCAGAAAAAATATAACTCTTCTGGAGGGAAATATGTAGAAACAATTTATTCAGAATCAGAATCCTAAGCTTAAGTAGAATTTACTTAAACACACTTCCCTTCTCACGCCTAATTTTCTGACTGGGGATTAGTGAAAAAGGACATGGAATAATTTTTCTTTTAGACCTCAGTGAAGAAACATTATTTGAAACATTAAAGGCTTGAAATAAACCTTTAGTAACCCCAGCAAGTCTTCCCTGTCCACAGGGAGAAAAACAGGAGAAGCCAGATGCTTAATATTTTATTTATCTTTTCTTAGGAAACCCCTTAGAAAAGGGATGACTCACTGTATAGGCACTTACCGGGAAATTAGGAACCTTAGCCCGGTTATGTAGTAAGACTTTGTTTGCTCCTTTCTTCAAGACCAATAAAAGAGTTTCCCCTTGCCTGGAAAGGACAATGAAACTGTCACAGAGGATACACCTAACTCCTAGTCCTAAGTGGTTTCCAGAGGAGCTACACAAGTAGGACCAAGAGACAACAAAGGTCAGGCTGATGACCCAGGTCTGGCCACAGTAGAGTCGCCCATCAGCAGCTGAGGGAGCCAGACTGACACCTGAAGACTCCCAGGAAATTTTCTTCTTCTTATGGACGGGGAAGGGAAGATCCAAAGAGCAAGACAATTGTTCCATGGTTGCCCAAGAAAGGAGCCTGGTAAGCGGGTAGTAAAGCCTGTGGAGCCCAGTAAACTGGTCGTTAAGCCTGAGTGAGCACTTCATGACAGGAAAATTGGCATTTTGAGATAAACTTATTAGGACAACCTCCAAAACTACAAATACCAGCATAATATAAGGGCTAATAACTATCACTGAAAACTAAGGCTAGGCTTCTTAAGCTCTTTACAAAGCAACAGCCACACAATCTACGCTGAATAAGTTTTCTAAACAAAAATCTAGAAATAAATACATTAAACTGATTTTAAAACAGTTTTTTTTCACACAAGCATTCAAAATGGACAAATCCCCTAACATCCAGCAAAACTCCAGAAAAATAACATTTTCCAGCCTAAAAATAACTACATAAAGAAAAAAAAAACACAGCTTCTCATCAGAAAAATTATGAAGTAGAAGGTTTTCCCCAGAAAGGTACTTGTCTGCCTTGTAGGAGTGTTGGCTGGCTGTCAGTTCCATGAAGCCCACAGCAAAAATACACTTCAGCAGCATGAAAGCCCTTAAGATTTTGGTGACATAACCACTGCTTTCATGCAGCTCACTTCGCGACCCACAGCATTTAGGTTGTGTGGAAGATGGTTGCCAGTCATATCCTAGACAGTACATAACCCCTACAGCTTAGGCTATTTCAACAGTGATCTAATGTTGAACCTTTAAGACTTCCATGACAAGCAATTAAAGTTACCTGACTTCAAAATTCCAGCCATCATGAATATTGCTATAGTGCAGCTGCAGATGTCACAAAGTACTGTAAATACTGACTTGATAATATCTTCAGACCAGCTGAAAACAAAACAAGCAGCGCTCAAAACAAAGATCATTAAAATGCTGAACTTACCAGAAGCAAAACAACTCTAATGCTGCAGAGGAAGTAGTACAAAAACACATCCCTAAATGTCAAAAACATTCTGCATATTTTTCTGTCTTGCTATACCACAGCATTATACAATGTAACAGACAACAGTTATTTTAGTGTTAAAAACTACTGAGTTGAAAATTTAGGGTATGACCTCCTCAGTTATACTCTACTGCTCATCAGCATAACAAACTGTTTAGGGTGTAACATTTTCTTTAACAATATGATAATATTCATTATACCATGAGACGTGGTGGAAATTGGAATAAGTTGGAATGATCATGTCAGAAACTTATCTTGAAGACAAATATGCAACCTATCTGCAACTTGTCAGCATCTTGCTAAATAAACTCCATCTCTGTATGCAGTACGTAAACGTATTACATTACAAATAACCTTAGTGCATCGGTTAAAATGTGCATATTGTGCAACTCATAGTATGCTCAAAGCAATTTTCTAGTTAGCTGATTACAGTAAGTTCACAATATCATTAAAGTGGTCATCAATTCAGAGTTTAAATCGTGGGACAAAATATCAAAATACAGTATTTCAACAATCCTGCAACAGTGGCTGGCATAATAAATACCCCTGACATGTCAAGCTCTGTAATAATTTTGTCACTCTACAAACTTGGTCTGCATTCACTCTTTGTATATGTTAATCCACTTTTTTTTCCTCCAAAGTTGCTTTTATATTCAAATGAAAGATATCACTTATGTACAGTGCCACTCTGTCAAGTGGCCTTGCTGGCAGAAAAAAGTAGAAGGTATGAATTAGAAAAATATATCATGCATAATGCCCTATTTGTTATGCAAGTCTACATGAAAGGTTGCAATCTTGAGACACCATTCAGTAAAAGAAAAAATGATGAAGAAAAGCAAAACGAACAACACAAAGAATGGAAATGCACTTACCTAAAACTCATTTGCTCTTTCAGTCCTCCACAGTCAAACCGCCAGGTATTATTTTATTAATGTCAAAGTCCTGCAAATAGCATTTCCTGAAGCTTATTCACTACTGGCAGGTCTAATGCATCAAGCAGCACACAATGGGATACAGGACAGAATCCACTTATCTGTCTGCAACCATCCCGTACAAGTAATTGCAGTTTGCACAAGGTGCTCCACTTTAGGCGTTAATGCACATCTCTGACGATGATATGGGTGTAGATACTGACCTATGAAGTCACATGGACAGTTGGTGTAGTAAGTACCTTAGCTATGCTACAAGAAGCCTGCAGTGAGCTGATGAAACCTAAAACAACATGGAAGTTTGCATGTTTAGGGTGCAGGACATTAGAAATACATTGCAATGTGCCAGTGAAAGGGAAATCCAAGAGAAAAACTGAAAACTCAAATGTGCATCACCAATCTGTAAAGTAGACGGTGAAGTCCTTGAGTTCTTCATACAGTAAGGACTCACTGTGTTATGTATGGGGAAAAACAGATATACTGGTGTTGTGAAGTCAGGCATAAAGCAGTCTGGGGTGGTCTTAGTGAGAAAAACAGAACTGCAAAATAAGACCTGCTCTGTGCTTCACTACTCACCTGTTTCTATAGATGAATTTGTAAAAATCAACCTTTTGATTAATAGTAAACATTCAGAAGTGCTTTTAAATAACCATCATTACTAGAGGCCACAAAATGTGAAAAACTGAAAAAGAACAGATGACTGTGTAACCCACAAGACATTTCTCTACATAAGCATCTTACTTTTCACATTTACACATAACAGTAGGGAAAAACACATGTAGAGGTCCTCTACTGCCACAGAAAGCTTTCAGTTCATAGGCAGCAAGAGAGTTATGGTTAACAAGGGGTATAATGAGTATTAAGATTCAAGGTCAAGTGGGCGGATGACAGATTACAGCTAAGTGAGTAAACCAGCGAGTTACAAACCTGAGGACATGGGTTTGAATTCCATCAATACCCATTTAAAATCCATGTGGCCTTAAGCAATTTATTGAACCTTTTGGTATTTCTGAAGAAGTCTGAGCATGACTTTCAGGTATTATGCTTTCTCTTGAATCCCAAAACAAGTGGGTATGTGTGTGATTTCATATTTGAAAATGGGTGAAACATACATTGTCAGTCTATTACAGAATGTTCTCCAACAGGGTGCTCACGTACATATAAAGTCCAGTAAAAAAAACAAGTCTGCTACTTCATGGCAACATATTAAGCTGCCAAGAAGCTCAGGCAGAAAAAAAATCAAACTGCCACCATTTTTTTACAGTTGCTAAATGCAGCTTTGCAGTTTAGTGAGTATAAAATAAATTAAAAAGGAAATAAAGAGTAGTAGTAGTGTGTGAAGCACATGCATGTGTGGGAGAGAGAGACAGTGCCAGCACAGACCTCAACTTCTTTCATTTGCAGCAAGCAATCTATCAGCATATACTCTCTAAACAATAAAAATATGAAACTCTAATTTCTAACTTATTTATTTTTGCATTAATCTGATCACACATCTAAGGTGTATTCAGTCAACAAAGTGTCGGTTGCAGCTGGATGTGTGTGTGTCTCAAGGTATGTGCGAGACTCTGTATGTCTTGGTGCTCCTGACTGTGTGTGTGTGCACACGCACTTACTATCATTACATACTTAACTAGCTTACATTTTGAAGGTAGAACACTTCCTCCAACAACAATTACAAGTTTGAAACATTAGGTAAAGAAGCTATTTGACATCAAAAATATAAAAAAGTATAAAGCAATAAAAGAAAAAAAAGACAATTACAAAGCAATTTAAAAGCTAAACCATTCTTTAAGTACAATAATGGCCTCCAGGGTGGAAGTTATCAGGGAAATAATGCCCTCTACCTGTGGCATTAGTCCTCAACATCCCTGATAACGCCCACCCTGTCGGGCATTATCTTTTGCTGAATGTAACATCAATTGACTGCAATTAGTCGGCAGTCACGTCATCAATCACAGTACACTAACTACACCACTGAGCAAACATCCACTTAAATGACTCATAAACTTGCTTATGCAATCACTGTGGTACATTTACAGTGTGCACTCCAAACACATGAAGTACATGCACACAGATGTCATCTAGCCACAGCTTCTGCATGCATTTACCAACAAAACTACTAATTACAAATACATTGCCTGCCTGCTGTGACACCACTGTTACCTTTCAGAAAGCAACTTTGCAAAGACATGTGGAAACCAAGCTCTAATCACATATTGCGCTACACATTACTGTCACCATCACCATTCCAATCACTAAACTCCTGCGAAAAGCTCAACACAACATATTTAGGCAGCAGTGTAGACTGGTCTCTCCACTAATTAAAAATTAAACAAATGCAATTATATGGGAGATTTCACCCTCACCTTATTAATCTGTAATGGGGAGCTTCATCCATAACTTATTAATATGTAATGGAGCCTTCATCCCCAGCTCATTTATACATAATGGGGGGCTCCATCTCCACCTCATTTATATATAATGCGAGGCTCTATCCCTAATTCATTTATATGTAATGGGGGGGGATTCATCCACACTTTACTTGTATGTAATGGGGGGGCGTTCATCCACACCTTACTTCTAATGTAATGGGTAGCTTTATCCACACCTTTTTATATTTAATGGGGGCTCCAATCCCACCTTATTTATAAGTACCAACTCCAAAGCTGCACAACTGAAACCAAAGAAACATACTCTGTCTAGTGCAATACTCAATGGTACTAATTAGCAAGCTGTACAACAATCATCAGGTAATGACAATATCAGCAGTCGACCAAAAGCTATGTAAATTTAATTGTATATTTATATTTTTTAACTACATGCTTTAAAAAACTGCAACATGTATGTCACTCATTTAACAATGACGTCACAAAGAGCATAATAAAGATGCCCAAACTATGCACTCCATTCATAAATCTGTGCCATAATCATGAATCAGTTACCACAGCTCACTTAAATATAATAATAAGGGCATCTAACATAGGTTCATAGTTAGGTACTAGGCTATTGGCCCAAGGGCCTATATAGGCCTTGCCAAAAATGTACCCTGGTTTTCGCCATCCAAGAAAATTATTTTCCTGTGCCACGGTCGAGCAGAGCCACAGAAGTGATTCCCGGGGTGAATTTCCTATTTCCCATCCAATTATCAAGATTTTTCTTGAATAGTGCTAATGAGGAGCTTTGTTTGATATACAATTAGATTATTATCATACAAGAAGAAAGTTGGTTTCAGTTCCACAAAATAAAGTATTCTATGTATAAGTGAAAGGTCTCAGGGACAATTCTTGTTCATTTCAAAGGTAAAAGGTAACTGTGGCATTAAAATAAAACATCTATCTTAATAATTAATATGATGCTATATCTATCAACAGTAAAGTTAGCTACAAATATCAAAAAGCAGGCAATTATTGTTACAAAAGAGCATATTAATGTCTAATGTTATAGTTCCTAAGCAATAAATGCACATGAACTGCTTACATACATGTATCTTCAGCAGCATAACACAGCCTTTGAAAAAGTTATTAGAAATTAGAATATGCAAAAATCATAACCAGAATTTTGATACATATTTACTTATTCCATGGTATAAGTATTTTCTGCTTATGAATTAACTGACAATGAAAATTACAAGAAGAAATCTGATGTTAATAAATAATTTATATGGTAATATAGGCAATATTAATTTATTCCTAAACAAAACTCCCTAATTTTGATCTCCGGAACACACTGCCTGCAACTACTACTGAGTTTTCATACACATTACACTCATGCTGTAGATGCCCTCTAATCATCCATCCAACCTTCAGCATGCTAAGAGAATAATCTAATTACAGAAATCACCAGTCATTAATGCAAAACACCACAACAAAAATGAACTAGAACACATTTTAAACTTTAGTTTCCTCTTGGGAAGATTAAAAGCTATAAAAATGTAACAGTACAGCGTGACAAATCTTTACACACACAACACCAAGGGACTGGTTTAAATAAAAGACAATAAGCCGTGGTGGTGCAGCAGTAGCGATGTTGCCTCACAGCAAGAGGTTCTCCCGTTCGATTCTCGTCTGGAGTGCGGGGAGTGCCTTGTGTGTGGAGTCTGCATGTCCTACCCGCGGTTGGGTGGGCATTCGAAAGACATGCGTAAATGGGCATGCCTTCGCTGAAGGTTGAATGTCGAGCTGGCACCTCGATGGTCGTGAAAATCTACTGCCAATCATTAGCGGACTGGAGTTCCGCTGTGGCGACCCCTAACCGGGAAAAGCCGAAAGACAACAACAACATTTTATTTTCTGACAATACAGGTCCATAGTCACTACTTGCTATCTATGCTACACTATAAACCTGCACTAGTAATCCTGTAACCAACCTGCCATGTTACAGCAGGTAAAAAGTGGAAAAAACAATGGGGAGCACAGACAAAGGTAAATTTCAAATATTTTCAGGATAAAAGTACAATAGGGGAGCACTTCTGAGCACAAAAGGTACTTACGGACTATCACCCTACGAAACAGGATGAAATCTCACATGAAAATGGGAGGAATTTGATCTTCAATTAAGTAGAGAAAAAGAACCAAAAAGCATCATGCTGGGAGTGATAAAGGGAAATGAGCTGTCAAGTTCAGGTCAACAAGAAAATGAGCATTTGCGCATGTGTGGGTGCGACTACATTGCATAAAAGAGAGAGACAAATGATAAAATAATAACTTTATAAGAAATGACAGTTTGAAGAGTGAATTGAGGCAGACTGTAGCATGTGTTAGTGTGATTTTTTTTTTGTATATGGATCTTTATCAGACTTAATCTGGGAGTTCTGGCTGGTTAAGGAACTTGCTCAAAGTTGCATAGAAGGGGAATGGAAGCTGAGGAAATCAAACCCTGGACAACAGGAAGCAGCTTGTTAACAGTTCGTAGCCTTAAACATTTGAGCTAACTGTCAGACTTCTGTGTAACATCATGTAAAAGTTTAAAATACAGAACAAATTATCATACAGAAACATAGAGGCTTCATAGCAAACAATGGCTATACCTCAACAATTCAGTCAACTCCAGAAGCCCTAAATGATTTAAATCACTACACATCTGCATTACATTATGACCACTCTTTCCTTCTATCGAGTGCCCGTTTATACCTCTTTACAGACATGCCTCAATGTCTTAATTGGGAGGTACATTCATCTGCAACGAACTTGGTAAGGAAATGCTTTCTCATATCCTCCATGAATCTAATCTTCCCAGCTTCATGGTTGATATCTTGTTTTAAAAAAAGAAGTTATGTACTCACCATAACATTCCATCTGAGTAGTTCTACTTCATTTGTCTTCAACCTGTGGATATCGGATCCGAGCCGGCAACTTCACAAGCATCTGCTCCAAGCTCCTCCCCCTACCCTTAACACACCACCACTACCTTCCAACCCTCAGATCGAGTTTGCTGCACCCTACACAGAGCAACCCAATCCCAAAACACCTTACACTAAAAAAAAAACACAGCTATAACCACTGTCCATATGGTAAGGCCAGGGGGAAGGCGGGAAGGACGGGTGAAGACAAATGAAATAGAACTACTCAGATGGAACGTTATGGTGGGTACATAACTTCTTTATCTGAAGTAGTTTACTTCATATGAACTTCAACCTGTGAGACAGTCCCCAGCTACTAAACACCTGGGTGGCCCTCACAGAAGGATATTCTGGAGCACCACAGAACCAAAGGATGCGCTCCTTCGAGAAATCAAATCCAATTTACAGTGAGAAATAAAGGTATGAGAGGTGGACCAAGTAGCCGCAGAACAAATATCATCTAAGGATACTCTCGACCAAAAGGCCACAGAAGTAGCCATGGACCTTGTAGAGTGAGCTCTAACTTGACCCAGAGGAGACAGACCTTTGTCTTTGTAGATCTGAAAGATGCATAAGGAGATCCACCTGGCAATGGCCACCTTGGAAATAGGTTTACCCAAAACAGGTTTAGAAAAAGACACAAATAACTGGTCAGATTTACGAAAAGTTTTGGTCCTGTACAAATATAACCGTAACTGTCTATGAACATCCAACAAATGCAACTTGTATTCAATTTTGTTTGTAAAATTTGGAAAGAAAACAGGTAAATTGATAGTTTGATTGATATTAACCTTCAATGCTACTTTTGGGAGAAAAGAAGGAATGGTGTGAAGAGAAACCCTGTCCTTGTGGAAAATCTTGTATGGGACCTTGACAGACAATGCCTGAAGTTCTGATAACCTCCTAGCCAAGGTGATAGTCACTAGAAAGGCTGTCTTATAAAAAAAAAAACTTAAGATCTGCGGTTGCTGCAGGTTCAAATGGAGGAGCAACCAACGCTTGAAGTACCATAGTAAGGTCCCACGGGGGAATGGGATCTTTGACTGGAGGACATAAGAGGAAGGTACCTTTGATAAAGGCTTTGCACAATCTGGAAGAGGCCAAAGAAGCAGAGTTCTCACCTACGTGAAAATGAGAAATGGCAGCTAGTTGAACCTTGACCGTAGAAGAGCTAGCTCCTTGCTGAAAAATATTTGCCAAAAAGTCAAGGATAGCTGGAATGGGACCTGTGAAAGGATCTAAACTTCTTTGAGAGGCCCAAAAGGAAAAACGCTTCCATTTGCTGTGATAAATCTTCCTGGTGGATGACTTATGAGCTGCCACCAGAATAGACCTGACTGAGGAAGACAATCCGGGAGTCCTAGCGATTAAGGGAACTGGAGTACCCAAGCTGTGAGCTTCAGACTGTCCAGATTTGGATGAGGACCCTCGAGGGGTACGAAAGAGATCCTGAATGGGATCCAAGATCCAAGGAGGAGCTAGATGAGGAGACCAAAGGAAGGGAAAACATACCTGGTGAGGCCAAAACAGGGCAATGAGGATCACTTTGCTCCCTAGTCGGCAAGCCTTCTGTAGGAACTTCAGAATAAAGGGTACAGGAGGATAAGCATAAAGAAGACCGGGAGGCCAAACATGGACTGGAGCATCTCTGGGGGACTCCCCCGGTGGTGGTTCAGAGAGAAGAACTTGCTGCACTTCACATTGAAAGGAGATGCTAAGAGATCGCAACAAGGCTGACCCCATTCTAGAAAGATCTGCTCCACTACTGAAGGATTTGGTGACCACTCGTAATGCATCAAAATAGTCCGGCTTAGTTTGTCCGCCAGAATGTTGGACTGCCCCGAAATATGCATTGCTAACAGAGGAAGACCAGTGGAGATCACCCATTCCCAAATGCTCATGGCCTTGCGACAAAGGGGATAAGATCTGGTCCCTCCCTGTTTGTCAATATACCAGACCACCGACATGTCTGACTGGATTGCAAGGGTTTCTAGAGGTAGAAAGGCATGAAGGGCCTGCAACGCTAAAAGGCTGCCCTCATCTCCAGAACGTTTATATGCAAACTGGTATCGATCGGGGACCACATGCCTTGGACTGTCCTTCCCGAACAATCCCCCCCACCCCACCCTAACTAGGAGGCGTCCATGGTCACTGTGGCTTGGGCAGGGGCTGGAACAAAAGGTCATCCTTCCAAGATTTCTGAAGACTGCATCCACCACAGAAGGGACGGCCTGCAAACTCTGCTGATATGTATCAGGTGCGACAACAGAAGACCCAACAAAGACCACTGTGCCAGTAGAGTCCACTGTAGTACTTGCATATGTAAGCGAGCACATGGTAGAAGTGTTATCGTTGCTGCTATAGAACCTAGGGCCCTTAAAACTGACTCTGCTGAGGGAAGATGAGATCGGTAAATGAAGGCGACATGCATCCTTAAAGTTCAAACTCTCTCCATGGTCAGTTAAACTTTTGTCTGTAACGTTTCTATCCATGCTCCTATGTATTCTATAACCTGGACAGGGTTCAGAAGAGATTTGGCTGTGTTGATTGTAATCCCTAGTGTGTAAGATGTAGGAAATAGTCTCTGGTCCGACAAAGTAGATGCTTGGTGGGAGCAGTAAGGAGCCAATCGTCCAGGTAAGGGGTAGACCTGAATCCCCTAAAGCCTCAGGTGAGCCACTACTACTGCCATCACTTTGGTGAACACCCTGGGGGCTGTGGTGAGACCAAAGGTTAGGGCTCAAAACTGATAATGATTGGCTCCTAGCCGGGAGTGGAGAAAGCTCCTGGAGCTTCTGTGCATCTTTATGTGATAGTAGGTGTCCTGGAGGTCGAACGAGCACATCCAGTCACTCTCTAGCAGGTACAGCAGGATGGACTGCAAAGTGACCATCCAGAACTTCTATTTGGCAACTGACAGTTTCAGAGTAGACAGGTCCAGAATGGGCCTCAAGTCCCCCATCTTTTTTTGGCACCAAAAAGAACCTGGAGTAGATGCCCGATCCGGACTGACCTGGAGAGACGGGTTTAATGGCTCCTTTCTTTAGCAGCTTGGAAACCTCTAGCACTGCTGCCTGCCTTTGCGCAGGTGGTATGTATGGGAGGTGTTTGTAAGGTGTAGGGAGAACCACAAACGGGATTGAATAGCCTCTGGAAATTATCTGAAGCACCCAACGGTCTGATGACAAGGACTCCCATGCTGCCAGGTGCAACAACAGGTGACCCCCGACTCCCTCCAGTGCAGAGCAGTCAGTCAACCCCTCAGGGTTGCTGCGCGGGCCTGTCCGAGAATGGTTCCCGAGACCCAAAATTCCTCGGATGCCCTCTGCCTCTGGGCCGGCACCTGTCCTGTCCCCCTCTGCCTCTAGGGGAAGAAGGGCCCTGAGTGTCCCGGGAATACTGAGACTTCCAGAACCACCACATCTTTTGCCCTCGCTGATTCCAGAAAAAGAATCTTTGAGGGTTCGAGAAGCAGATTCAAATGGCAGACAGTGTCTTCCTGTCTTTTTCACTCTGGACCAAGGTGTCACAGATGGTCCTACCAAAGAGGGAAGAGCCGTCATACGGGGCATTCGCAAAAGACGCCTTGAAGGGTTCCATGAACTGACACAATCTGAGCCAGCCATTACGCCTCATGGACACGCCAGACCCAGCCGCCCTAGTCATTCCTTCGGTCGCGTGTGTGAGAGGAGTCGCATAGATGTATTTGAAACTGCTGTCAAGGTAGCCATCCTCGTGGAGAACGTAGCCCTGTCCTCCTGCCACATGGACTCTGGGGGTGACTGAGCCAGTTCCTTAACCAGGTCATGCTGTAGTCGAGTAATATAGGGCAGATAGTTCAGCGCCCTGATAGAAAAGGTCTCTGACGCATAAACCCACTTCCCTAGGTGATCCATTATCCTAGACTCATGGTCAAGAGGATGGACCGAGGAACTCTCCTGGGCTAGTTCCTTCTTGGTGGCGGCTGCTACCACCATAGCGTCTACCGAAGACCCTTTATTCCAAGCCGGTCTGTCTGCAGGGGGGCTCAATATTTTGCCCGGGTGTTTAGGGATTGGTACGACAGTGTCGGTTTCTTTTCAAGCCCACGAGGTGACCAAATCCACTAATGGATCCATGGGAAGGGACACCCAGGAAGTAGACGGGCCCATGCAGAAAGCCTCCAGGAACACCAATTTGTCCGAGAAAGGTTTTGGAGCAGACCAACCTCCTCACTGGCGTAAAATTTCCATGATGTCTTTGAAGACGACATCCTCAGGAGGTGATCTGGGGGAACCTTCCCCATCATCCAAATTAGTGTCCTCAGTGATGGACGCTGGGGATGAGTCCAAGTGCCTCATCTTGCACATATGCTTGCAGGAACCTCTCCGGTGGGGCTTTCCGGAGGGGGCTCGCAAACTACTTGTTGTTCCTCAAGGGGAACCTCCTGGGGCTCCTCGAGCACAGGCTGTCCCTGCAGTAAAATGATGAGACTCACGCACAAAGCAGAGGGAGTCAGGGCGGAGTCCGAAGATATAGTCAGGGGCCTCAATCCATTGGAGAGAACCCTTTCCATGACATCAAACGCCGAAGGAGAGGGAGCTTCCTGGGACACCATTAAGGGAACCGCTCTCCCTGGATCCGGCATGGGAATTGGAGCCGGGCCCGAAGTAGACGGAGCTCCAAGGAGGTGGTCATAAACCAACAAGGTCTGAGCCAACGTAAAAAGCACCACCCTCTCGGATCCGACACCCAGGCTCCAGCTCAGCGAGCTACTCGGATTCTAACAAGTTGGATCAGACGCACTCCAAGCAGCTGCCGGTGTCGAGGAAACAGGTACCGTCAGCGCCAACCCCCTGACTAGGGGAACTCTCGGATCCATATACTCTGAAACCGGAGGTCGGATTGGAGAAGGAAATATAGGTGTAAAGAAGGGAAGCGAGCTCCTCCCTCGAGAGTGAGAGGGGGCCAGCAAGACTCCCATCTGAATTTGTGTGCAAATAAATCTCTGCATCATTTTATCCATGTCAGCTTCAGAGAGACTGTAGGTGGACCACGATGAAGCCACAGACTCCAACCTGGCGGGCCGAAGATCCGAGACTCTAGAAGTTTGTCTGGACTCCTCCGGCTCCGGAGAAAATCTACGAGATTGGAGCCGAGGGGAGTCAAGGTGCCTAGAGTGAAGCTTGGTGGTAGGCCCGGTCGGAGCCGAAAGGTCCAGTTACCTCTTTCTCTTATCAGTCCTATGCTCTCTCTCCTTCTCTCTGCCTTTTCTATGCTCCCCTTCCACAGGCTTAGAGGCAGGAGGATGAGTCCCAGCCTAGGAAGGAGAAGAAGCCAGGATGGGAGTAGGAGGAGAGGCAGTCACAGCTGCGGCAGAAGTGGAGGCAGCCACCTCAGAAGAAGGGGGCAGGCCTTTCAGCACTAGTTTAGACCTACAATCTTTAATGGCTCGTGGGTTAAAACCCACACAAATATTGCAGTCCGTAGACAAATGGGCAGCACCCAAACAAAGAACACAAAGAGTGTGGCCATCAGCAGGCAACAGTTTGTGGCCACACTCAATGCATCTTTTAAAGACTTGCTTAGGGAGATCTGCCATAACTAGTCCCAAAAACAAGAAAAGATTTTGAAAGACACACTCCACTCACCACACACTCAGAACCATAGGCATACAGAAGGCTGGAGGGGGTCTAACTACTATAAAAACTACCTAAAACTTAGAAAAAGTACCTGCACTTGACGCACCAGCGAGGGGGAAGAAGGGAGGAAACCTATGCTACCAGCACACAACACTAACAAACAGGGAAAAAAAAAACTCTTCAAAAAAACCTACCCACAACCTGGAGTTCAAGAATCATGATGCGTCGGAAGCCGCGGCAAACGAGATCTGAGGGTTGGAAGGTAGTGGTGGTGTATTATGGGTACAAAGAGGAGCTTGGAGCTCAGAGCAGATGCTTGTGAAGCTGCCGGCTCGGATCCATTACAGATCTGATACCCACAGGTTGAAGATCAAATTAAGTAAACTACTTCAGATCATCCATTCATATTTTTTTAATATCTGCTTTATTCTATTTAGAGTCATGCAGAAAGATGTGTCACTCAGCAGAGAACTAATCATTGCTGGATTGCTAGTCCATGACAGGATATGAATGTAAACACACACACACCTACACACAAGAAAACACAACTTACAAGCAATTGAGAGGACTGCCATTTCACCTAACTGTAGGCAGGTCTTTGAGATGTGGAAAGAAAGTGAAGCAAAACTCACATGTAGAGAGAATATGTAGAGTCAAGTCTCCAAATAGTAACCAAGCTGGAAAAAAAATCAGGTGCTGTGATTAACTGTTGTCACTGATCAAATATTGCACTAAAACATCCTTTATCCAAAAATGCCTCTATTTTGAATGATACTGATAAATTCTGAATAATATAAAATGTTTTCAGGCACACACACATTCTTTTCTGATTGTGCAAAATGCGGTCCTGTTTCTCCTGCAGCTAGGTCAGGACCTGGTATTAATTCATGTGTTGGTAAATGGGTGGGATTGCTGGCTAGGCTACAAATGGTCCCATGGATCAGCAGCCCAGTTTGAAGCTATGGACCTATGAACTCTGAATGTTCATTTTAACTGCTTTAACCCAAGTTCTACTGAATAATTAGGGCTCTTCAGCTAAACAGCATGTCTTTCCAGTGATTTACAAAATACAGACTTACCAACATTCACTATGGCACTAAAAAATGATTTCTTTAACTAATTACAGAAAACATGATCATATGATCCAAGACTTCTGATTAATGGGGGATTAGAACAGAGGCAGAACTTAAAACAGTTTAAAGCAAGGTAAGCTGAAAATGAATTACTGCAATAATCAAACAGTCACAATAAACAAAACATGCTGGAGGGATAGGTTCCTGACCCAGAGATTCCCCAGAGTCTGGAATAGTATGTCAAGCAGAGCGTCTCTTTGGCATTCTTAAAAGGAACCTTGATGATTGGATGGGAGAAAGGAAATTCACACCGGGGATCACGTCAGTCGCCCTGCTAGACAGGGGTCCAGGGAAGTAAATAGTGTGGGAAGAAATAGCCAGGGAATTGTTATGGCTAGGCTTGCATAGGCCCTAGGGCCGATAGCTTAGTACCAACCTATGAACTGGCAAACTTAAAGTTAAGAGCACAAATGACTTGATTAGATGCAAATATTCTGCTCTTTAAAGATGAAAGTATAGGTCTTCAGAAAAGTACACATTTGGAAACAGGAATGCAAGTTCAACAGCTGACTTAATCTGACCCCCTTAGCATGAAGAATGGACCTAACTTTGCTCTCTAAAAGGGGGGATTGGTTTGTGATATGGTACCATGCAAGTCAAAACCACAGAAGAAACTGTTTATTCAGTGACAGAGTCCGAACAGGTACAACACCGTACATTATTTATTTTTTTACTGGCATTTGTTTACAGGAATCCGCGGTGGTGGTGCTGCGGTAGCGTTGTCGCCTCACAGTAAGATGCTGTCCGGTTCGATTATCAGCTAGAGCGTCTTCTGCGTGGAGACATGCATGAATGGGCGCACCTTCATTGAAGGTTGTGTGTCAGGGCTGGCAACTCGGCATGTAAAAATCTACTGCCAATCATTAGCGGACCGGAGTACCGCTGTGTCGACCCCTAACCGGGAAAAGCCTAAAGACACAACAACAACAACATTGGCATTTGTTTACAGGGAAAGTCCACTGGGCCAAGCAGAGCTCATTTTCAGGGGAGAGTTGGGGAGAAAAGCTCCACAAAACACAAACAGAATACCATAGCTAAAAACTGGAATAACCTCCCCTCTTCTATAACTTCTTCCTCTACTATCACACAATTCAAAAAATCACTCAAATCACACCTCAGGAATACCTGGATTTGCCCATGTATAACATAAAGATTACTGTATTTCTTACTCTGCTTTGCCTCCTTCCTAATCTTCCTACTGTTGAAATAACACAAGATTATAAGGTCTAGACTTGTAATTATTTCTTAGTTTATTGGGACAGTTTAAGCTCACCATTATTATTATGCATGTCTCTGTACTATCATTGTCTGTCTATTTTTGTTACTTAATCTAATTGTGGAGCTTTTCTCCCCAGGCCTCCACTGAAAATGGACCTGGTCCAGTTGGATTATCCCAGTTAACAAATGTAAAATAAATATATAAACAAATAAAATTTGAATATATAAAAGCACTGATGGAAGAAACAAAAATTCTTACACAGTAATACATTTAGAATATATAAACACACTTGATAAACTTAATTACAATACAGCACAACTATAGTTGACATAGTAGTATGGGTAAATATAAAATGCTTAGCACTCGTATAATAACCATGGCTTATAGCTAGGAAAAACATTAAGAGGCTATAGCAGTGGTGTTACAGAAGTTTAGTATATAAGAGAAGTATGTAATAATATAAGAAGGGACATGTAAGAAGTTGGAAGTGATTACAGTAAAGGTACAAAGGTGAGAGTACTAAAGATCTAGCGACAGAGGACAGGAGAGAAAGTTGTTAGTACTAAAGGGTAAAGAGAGAGAGAGTAGAAATGGTAGTGTATTTGAGATAGATACGGAGAAAAATGTGAGCTGGAAGGAGAAAATGGGGTGGTAGGAAAGCACTAAGAACTAGGAAATGGCCAGAGGAGGCTTAGTGGAATTACAGAACCAATTAGAGTAAAGGTCAGTGTGCAGGGTGGCTTTGAAGAAAGGAGTGCATTGCGTAGTGTGAATGGCTGGAGGAAAGCTGTTCCAGGTTTGAGTTATTACCCAGGAGTATAGTAGCTGATCAGCAGGTAGTTTAGGTTTATGGTTTTGGAGGAGGCATTGGTTTTCTGATCTTGGGGACCGATTGAGATTATAGTGGGAAAATAAGGAATTTAGGGCAGGGCAATCCTTTGGTTTTGTAAGTAATTTGCGTATGGTATTTAGTTGGTGATTAAGTGAGACAGTGGGGGAATTCGAGCCAAATTAATGTTTTTAGAGGTACAAAGTGGTAGGTGGACTGGTGGTTGTTACAAATTTGGCTATTTTATGTCATATTTCTAGTTTAGTTTTGAGGGAGGATTGGAGGTTAGCAATGAGTAACCATGGACTAGAGAAGGAAGTAGGTAGGTGGAAGCAAATACTTGTTCTGTAGGGAGGAGGAGCAAATGTTTATGCCCGTACAGAAGTCCTTTGTGAGTCTTGCTGATGTTATTTTGTCAGTGTAGGTCAAATTTTAAGTTTTCGTCAATTATAACACCTAGCAATTTGAATTTGGTAACTAATTTGATTTTTGTGTGGTTCAGGGAGAACATGTGAAAGTGAGATTTGATGATGGGAGTATTTGTTGGAGTGAATATTATGAGCCTGGTTTTATTACAGACAGATGGTTATTGTGGAGCCATGTCTCAATGGCCGTAAACACAGACTGATTTGTTGTAGCAGAGCTGAATTTTCAGCAGAGCAGATTCATAGTAAAGTCATCCGCGTACTGAACAAGAGGCCCTTGTTGAAATGATTAGTGGAGATTATTGATGAAAATATTAAACAGTAGAGATCCTAATATGGAGCACTGGGGGACACCATTGGGGTTGTGAATATATGGGGATATGGAGTGGCGCCATTTTACAACATGTTCTCTATCAGATAAGTAGCTTTTGAACCAGTTGAGAGATGCAGTAGATAGTCCAATGTTAGAAAGCTGGCAAAGGAGGATTGTATGAGAAATAGTATCAAAAGCTTCAGATAAGTCCAGAAATAAAGTGGAGACAATCTTCCCAGAGTCACAGGCTTTATTAATTAAGTTCGTAAAGGATATTAGGGCAGTTGAAGTACTATGGCCTAGTCTGAAACCATGCTGAGAATGAGAAAGGATTTGATTTTTGAGAAGGAATTCTAAAGGTTGTGTGTGCACACATTTATCTAGGAGTTTGGAGATGGGGGATAGAATAGCTATAGGGCGGAAGCTGGAAATATTGGTTGAGGTACCCCCCCTTTGTGGAGAGGTAGTATGTATGCTTTTTTCCAGAGGTTGGGAACATAGGATTTTTGGATGGATCTATTTATGAGAATGCTAACAGGTTAAGCAATAGTATCTGCAGCGATTTTTAGGTATTCTGTAGGTATGCCATCTGCTGCATTTGAGCTGGGTTTTAGTTTTAGAAGTTTTTTATGGTTGTTATTGGGATAGTAGAGAGTTTGAATTCAGACAAGAAACTGGATTTAGCTATGTTTGTTTGGGTAGATGAGGGGGTATGAGTACAGAGAGTAGTTTGACCTAGTGAGATTTAGTAGGGATAGGAGACTGGGGCTGTATATGCTGAGAGAGAGAAGTACTGCTTGGGAAGTTAGTTGTGGTGTGAGGTAGAGAAAATGTAGCTGTAATATTAGCTATAGTGTCTACGAAGTAGGAGTTGAAGATACTTGTTATTTGATCTGGTGTTCTGTCTGGGTGGGGGCAAGGGTTATTTTTTGTGCCAGGATTTAGGAGAGTACTAATGGAGGACCAGAATTGTTTAGGGCTGTTTTTATGTTTTTTTTTCTGAAGCTTCACGTTGCATTCTTTCTTGTCTTTAGATACAAGTTTTTTATCTGATTAAGAAGTTGTTTGTACTTTAATAAGTTTGAGTTATTTTTGTGTTTATGCCATAGCCTCCAGGTTTTGTCCCTACTTATCATTATTTCCTTAGTAGATTTAGTTGACCATGGAGCATGATTAGTTCTTATTCTTTTAGTTCAGGTGGGTGTAAGGCTGTCTAATATTTTTAGAAAAGTAGTGTTAAAATAGTGCAGGGCATCATCTAATGACAGAGTTTTTAGGCTATTCCAATTAATGCCTTTTAAGATATTTTTGAATGTGTGGAGGTTGAAGTTGGACAGTTTCCTGACATGCTTGAAGTGATGTTTTTTTGTGAAAGTGGAATAGGCTCGAGTAACAAAGGCGGGAAGGGTACAAGCTGATGAGATTTTTTGTTGTGTCTGAGACTAGTGCATCCAGTCTAAGATGGTTCTTTCACTGGTTCTATTATTACATCTAGTGGGGGTGGTCTGACATACCTCTCAACTGTACAGATTTTTGCAGAATGTCCAGATTTTTGTCTCATATTCTTGGTCCGTTTCTTCATAAAATTGTGTTTTCTGCAAATTAATGGCACATCATTAAAGACTAAAGTTAGACAATAATGACAGAAATTTCAGTTTCAGACTTCATACCCTTGAGAAAAAAACATGCTAATACAAAACCTGTTATTCTATCAACTTTCTAAGTTTGTACGAGCAATATTTAAAAATTGTCCCTATTTTTGGGCCTTTGTCCCACTTTTATTTGTGGTTTTGTCCAGATTTCTTGCTCTAAGAGGTTGAGAGGGATGGTGGAGATTAGCTGTGTGTAGTGAAACAGGTTAATATTGGCAGATGGGAGTTTTTGAAAAAAATATTTCACCAATTAATGTTCACATCACATCAAATGATAGTTTTGTTTTTTATGGTGTGGGAGGTCCAAGAAAATAATTTCTTCTAAAATAGGTATGTTATTATCAGGGGGAATATATATGAATATGATACAGAGATTTTCAGTGCTGTTAATTTTTAGGAAAGAGACCAAGAGTACACAGTTAGTGAATTGTGGGATGTGACCAGTAAATGGGAGCATGTTAAGAGAATTAGGGAATAGGATGGCAATGCCATCTCCTTTTTTATTGGTTCTATCAACCCTTATTACACTATAGATGGGAGGGAGGAATTCACATCCTCTTATATTAGGCTTTAACCATGTCTGAGTTGTAGTTAGGAAGCCTGTTTATTATGACCTAGCCAGGCATGCAGGTTGGAGGTTTTGTTGGGGATACATTGAAGGTTTATGGTGGTTATGTACAATGATTTAAAGCATTTTGTGGCATTTGTTGTTATAGGGGGATTGGTGGTGGAAGGACCAGTGTTGGGAAGGATGTCACCACCCTGGACTAATGTCAAGAAAATAGATGAAAGTTGTTGCGTAAGTGTAGGTAGTTTGGGGGAGATAAAGTGCAGTAAAAGGGAGAGGATACAGCTTGAATTATGAGTAGAGTAGTTTGGGGAGAGGATATGTATTTTGGAGCAGAGTAGTGGAGTTATATATTAAAGGCTGGGATGTATTTCTGAGTATGTATCAGATGAGGTATATATGGAGGTAGTTACAGATGTGGGCTTACTGAATATTAATGTAGAATTGATTGAGGGGAGTAGTATTAGGAGGAGGGCTAGTAGTAGTGTAGTATGGGTTAAGAATGGTATGTAAGAAATTGAGGGGGCCATGTTGATTAGTGGGGTTGGTTAACTGGAAGGAAGTGAAAAACAGGAAGTGAGTAAATTTTATTGGTTAGTTTTTGGTAGGGAAAGTGGGGTGGGTGGGAATGGGGTAGGGTAGAGGAGCTGACAGACCCTGGGTGTAGTGAAGGGCAAAATGAGCGGGTTGAGCAACTAAGCCGATCAAGCAAAAACTATCAGTTAGCACTACCTAAAAGTAGGTCAGTGCCAGCTCTTATACTGATTACAATGTCAGGTTTAACCTATTTGCAAAAAATACACATTGGTTGCAGTCTGCACTAAGATTTGGTGTCCAGTAGTACACTGGGCAAGAGTTTACTTAAAAGGCTAGGCTACTGTTTAGGGCAATAGGCAGAAATCCTAAAACAAAAGTTAACTATAAATGTTTAGTTTAACCTAGCAGCAGGTAGTAATATAAAAGGGGTTTAGAGACCTAAGAATAACACCCCTGATTGTGTGCAGGCCACTGACAGGCCAAAGAGAAAAACAGCATTCATAGGTGAAAACAGTTGAAAAAAACTATTATGGCTTTCTTGAATGGAACAAAACTTACTCTGCTGTACATCTGTATAATGGCTTTCCTTCTCCCATCATACAGGGATCAGCTATGTTCAGGCATTCATAGATGCTGCAAGTTCCTATGAGCCAGGTTAACCATAAGTAATATAAAGTTTACTGCAACTCAGTAGACAATGACATAATGCCATTAATAACAAAACAAGACTCGACACAGTTTTCTTCTGCCCAAATCAGTAGCCTAATGAAAACAGCATGAGCAAGATGAACATCTTAAAACACTCTGGGCTCTCAGATGTAGCATACAGTTTTTTGGTTGTACATTTATGTTTTATGCTTCTGGCAAATGATTTTCAACCAACTGAAAAGCTTACTTTCCAGATTAACAGGTTGCAAACAGAGGGACCAATGAACACCATGTTTTCAGCCAGGTGTTCTCTAAAGGTTCTTTGTGACTCGGCACAGGACAAACATTTATCTTTTTGCCCCTCATCATAACTTGACTGTAGTTTTCTTTTTAGGATTTTATTTTTTTCCCCACTTTTAATTTCATGCAGCTATGCAGAATGACAGGCCTTAAACTGCAACAGCAGCTGCATTATATTTTGAAAAATAATTCACTTTAAGGATAATCAAGAATATTTCAAGTGTTTAGCAGTATTATGAAGACTATCAGAATTTACAACTTCATATTCACATTTTTAATAGCTTTGATTTTTCCTGCCTGTAACATGACCTTCCTGGGTCACTCTGCTTCCCAGTCAAACCAGTAAATGTTACTTGCCCAAAGCTTTCCTTTGCTGTTTTCCACATTGAGCCATGGATCCCACAGTGTGCCCCTGGGCCAGGGACTATCACCTCTGAAAATTGTGTCTCACCTGCCACTGGTAAACAGCCATGTGCCAGCTCAGGTTGTCAGTTTATTGACTATGGGAAGGAACTTGTTGTGATACTGGAAAGTGGGATATGCATCTGCATGAACTGTGTGTGTAGGAAAAGTCCCTACCACCATTTCCTCTTATCCCAAAGACAGCACGATAATAGTCATCTCTACATTCAACATCAGCCTCATTAGCACAGCCCACCACTGATACTTCTGGGTACATCAGTAATTAAACTAAAGCAACCAAACCATCAAAATATCTTACAGCTTAAATTTATTCAACAGACAGATCTTTCAGGAAAAACATATAATGAGACAAGAATAGCATAAATAATACACGCAAAAGAAACAATGTAAAAATATTACACTACGATACAATCTGCTCAAGTAAAAATTGTACCATCAAAAACTATGATGTAAATTAAAATGACTACCTGCCTTAAGGCAAGCTAAATGAAAAGTATTAATGCTCAACATTTCACACAGGTGCATACTTCATAAAACAGTTAAGATAATTTCAAAACAAACTATATAAAATATGCAGTGCTAAAATTAAACTCTGCAGACACATTCTTACATATAGAATGTTGAAAGTGGTTACAAAATCTGGTATAAAAATCAACTAAGTTTTATCTAGAACTAGCCAGTTTTTTAGTTTCAGCACTCAGAATGGTTTCCTTGTGCTCAGCACTTGCTCAGAACTCATTGTAAGCACTAAATAAACTACAAATTACTATAGCACTCGACTTTCCTCACTTGTCAAGAGGATAACCATTCTTGGTACTTAAATTAATAAGCACCTATCCAGGCATGTCCATGGGTCAGCTCCCGGTGTTTTCTCCTGTCCACCTGATGAATCTGGGCATCTTGGAGCAATGCAGAAATTGCCCATTGTATACTGACAACCCTCTCCTCCTAACACCCAACACTACAACCTGTTAGAGATGCACAAATAGCCAAACTGGAAGCATAGCTCTCTCCAGCCAAGACTGGACTAGACAGTCAAGAGGAGAAGGTTAACACCTGCACCACACCACACTCAACACATCATTCTTCAAAACCTACACTTAGAAACACAAAGCACATACTCACATTCACGGAGGCTCTCAATAAAAATCTGCCCAAGCAACAGAGACCACCCAAGCTGAAATGCAGACAACCACCACCCTCCAATACTACCCAAATGACACACAGCCCACAAAATCAGTGTGCCAGTCAACCTCAACCCATAAGGCAAAACAACGTACCCAACACACTAGTCATAGGTGACTCTATAGTCAGGCACACTGATGTCCCACTCACCAGGCAACACAAGGAGAGAGGTGCTGTCAGTTGCCTGTTGGGTACCAGGATCCGCCAATATAATGCACACACTCAGGTCATTCCACAACAAATATAACTCTGTCACTGTCCATGTTGGTGTAAATGATCTGAGACATACCTCCCTGGACTACAGGAAAAGAGACATGGAGGAGCTCTCAGATCTTGTAGCCCCGGCAGGTATGACCATAGCCCTGAGTAGCATCCTGCCATCTCCCAGAATTATACCACAATACAAGGCAAAATGATTGACATCAACAATTGGCTAAGCTTCTGGTGCCATAAGGGGATCAAGTATCTGTCTGTCTGGGATGACATGGTTGACAGACCACAATGCTTTGCCAGACATGGCCTGCACCTGTCACCCCTGGGATTCCGGATACTAGCTAAGGCACTTGCCAACCCTACAGTGCCTTTTTTAAGCAAGGTTCAAATGCTAAATTCACCACTGTGACAGGCACAAGCAAGCAAACTCTGAGGGTAATGCTACTCAATGCTAGAAGTCTAAACCTCAAAATGCACTCAGTCGAGGCACGCCTTAAAATGGAGAACATCAACATCTGTGCAGTGACAGAGATCTGGTTCAAGGCTCCAGAGAGCACCCCTGCATTACCAGGCTATAATTCATACCACACCTTTTGGCCACCTAACCTGGACCGAAACATTAAAGGCGGAGGCGTGTCCTTATTCATTAAGGATATCCACACCTCCAGGCTAGTTGCTCAACATAATGCATATGAAATTATCCAAGTGCAACTAACACTGGGCAAGACTGCAATCCAGGTTTTAGCTTGTTACAGATCCCCCACCATGCCCCAGGATTCCCACTCTTCATTTCTTAAGATACTGGAAAATATTAACGTAGAACCCAATACCTTAATTATGGGCAATTTCAACTACTCTACCATCAGCTGGGAAAACTACTCATGTACCAAGCCATTCGCTTGTTTTCTGGAATTCATAAATTCCAACACCTTGGATCAGCTTGTACACACCCCCACCAGGGGTAGCAATATCCTGGACCTGGTCATTACCAATATGGGTAACCGGTGTTCCACGCCAGAGGTCATCTCCTCGCTGTTCAGATCAGACCATAAGCAAATCACCCTAGACATCCAAATCCTACCCCCACCCCTCATTAGGGAAACCACCATCAAAAACTACTCTAAAGACAACTTCATGATTCTTAAGACAGAAGTGGCAAACTTCACGACACCCATGCAGACTGAAAATAGAGGTACAACTGCTGAATCTTACACAAATGCACTGTATAAGCACATACACGATTGCATGGATTGTGCCATCCCCAACAGAAGCAAGATGCTAGCCCCCAAAAAAGGAAGCCAATCTGGTGGTCCCCTGCCATAAACAAACTCTACAACAGAAGGAAGAAGCTGTTGCAAAGAGTAAAATCCCAAGATTGGAGGAACTCCCTGGTCAGCCTCAGCAAGAAGCTGAGATCCCTCATAAAACCATCCAAAGCCAGTTATGAAAATAAAATTGCCACTGATTCCAAAGACAACCACAAAGCATTCTACAACTATGTCATGAATCTCAATGGCATCACTTAGATCTGCTCTGAGCTACAGCAAAATGGCACTAAATATACAGAACCAACAGATATTGCCAACATCCTGGCAGATAGGTTCAGTGCTAACTTTACCTTGTCTCACCCTCCCAAGGGCCCATCTTAATACTGGAAGAATGCAAAGCCCCTGTAATCACGGATGAACAAGTAGAGACTGCACTCTCTAAAGTCCATGAGACCAGACAACATCACAGGCTGCGTCCTGCATGAACTACAGAATGAACTGGCATCCTATTTAAGTACCATGTTCAATCTTAGCCTCACCTCAGGTTATGTGCCTATTGAATGGCGCACAGTGACGGTTATCCCACTCCACAAAGGTGGTGCCACCACGGACCCTGGAAACTACCGCCCCATTAGCCTGATGAGCCTGGTCTACAAGGCCATGGAATGTATCATCTTGGAGCTTATAAACAAAGACTTAGGTAACCTCCAAACCCTGGACCCCACTCAGTTTGGGTTTGTAAAAGGTAGATCATGTCTAGTAAACCTGAATGGCTTCTTTGAAGCAGTCACCAGAGCCGTAGATGAGGCAAGGTAGTGCACACAGCCTATCTTGACCTCACCAAGGCTTTCAATACCATCCCTCACTCTGGAATAATAGATAAACTCACTAAACAGGGCATAAATCCCTATGTCACAAGATGGGTGGTCAATTGGCTCACTGAGTGAACCCACACAGTAAAAGTAGCCAACTCCAAGTCCAACTTCAGACCAGTGACGAGTGGAGTACCACAGGGTTCGGTCCTGGGTCCTCCCTTGTTCGGCATCTACTTTTCTGAAGTGCAGGCTAGCACAGAGGGTCTTTGGATAACAAAGTTTGCAGATGACTGCAAACTGGGAGCCATAATAGAATCAACTAATGATGTAGACATTCTACAAAAGGGCCTCACAGAGACAGATGCTTGGTGTCAAAGTCATGGCCTCAAGCTCAATGCCAAGAAGTGCGCTGTCATCCCCTTTGGGAAACACTTGGTACCCATGAACTACCACAACACCAAAAGTGTGATAAGAGACCTCGAGACAGAGGTGGACAGTAGTCCCTGCTTTGATAACCACATCACCACAATAGTCAGGAAATCCTTCGACGTGGCACACCTCATCACAAAAGGGTTCTCCTCTAGAAAAAAGGAGGTCATTGCTCCTCTCTACTCATCCCTCATCAGACCCATTATAGAGTACAATGCTCCGCTTGACATGCATCTCACAAGACACCTACAACAATTGGAAAGGCCACAGAAATACTGCACTAAGAGGATTACCAGCCTCAAACAGATGCTATACGCAGACCGTCTCAGAAAAACTCCAGCTCTACTCCGTCGCATATCGCCTACTCAGAGGCGATCTCTGCCTAACATACAAAGCTATGTCAAACCCAGATCTGTTGGACATGTTACATTTAAAGAAATCCCAATCTCTCCGAACCACACGCTCCAGGGACCTAAACCTTGTCACCACAATAAACATAACAAGCTGGAGGGATAGATTCCTGTACCAGAGACTTCCCATACTCTGGAACAAACTACCCATTCATGTCAAACAAAGCTCTTCATTGGCCCTCTTTAAGAAAAATCTTGATGACTGGATGGGAAATAGAAAATTCACCCCGGGGACCACTGCTCGACAGGGGCACAGGAAAATAATTTTCTTGGGTGGCGAAAGCCAGGGAACCTTTTTGGCTAGGCTTATATAGGCCCTAGGGCAGATAACATAGTACCTACCTATGAACCTATAATTTACTCACTCTGTTCTGTTAACAATGAAGTGCAATTACTAAACAACCAAATAGTGCACCACCCAAAAAAAAATCCAAGAAAGTGTGTGGATTTGATTTTTACATCTATATCCTATTTAGTTATATGAAGAAGGGTAAGATAGAAGCAAAGAGCTATGGTGGT
The DNA here is from genome assembly GCF_019279795.1 of Protopterus annectens. Taxonomy (NCBI): domain Eukaryota; kingdom Metazoa; phylum Chordata; order Ceratodontiformes; family Protopteridae; genus Protopterus; species Protopterus annectens. Next base: position 702,845,998 of record NC_056734.1, read on the forward strand.
CAGTAATCCACCAAAAATATTAAAAAGCTAGACTTCCAAGATGGTTGCACCATGATCAACAGCATAATTTCAGCTCTCTCAGTGTGAAAGCATAAATTCAGAAATAACACCCAGCAAAATTGTCACTTAGGGTTGAATTCAGGTAGTGGATATTAAGTACACTGTCTGTATGCCAGCAAAGAAAAAAATTAGAGAACAAGAAAGAAATCAACCAGAAAAGGTGAAGAGAAAAAAAGAAGTTATGTATTTACCATAACGTTCCATGTGAGTTGTTCATCTCGCCTTCATTCTTGCAGATGGGTTCGGAGCCGATCCTTGGCTCCAAGTCGGCCTACTACAAAGCTCGATGTCTTCAGATAGCTCGAGGCCAAGTCCCTATCCCATGATGCACCTAGAGTTAACTCAGATCTTGTTTGCTGCATATAATAACACCATATGTCATTCTATCACTCCATAAGAGAACGCTATACAAGGGTTGCGCAACCAGGAAGAATCCAGCAACTCGGTCTTCGAAAAGCCCAGGAGGGGGTAGGACAGTGGGAAGTAAGAATGAAGGTGAGATGAACAACTCACATGTAATGTTAGGGTAAGTACATAACTTCTTTATGTGAAGTTGTTCTATCTCGCCATTCATTCTTACAGATGGGTAGCGTCCCAAGCACCATCTATCTCGGGTGGCTCACAGGAGTATGTTTTGCAGGACAGTGGATCCAAAGGAGGCCCTGTCAACTTTGTAATGAGTGATAAAGGTATGAGGTGTTGACCAAGTGGCTGCTGCACAAATGTTCTCAATAGGAAGTCTGGCAGAAAAAGCAGAGGATATAGACACTGTTCTTGTGGAGTGGGGCTTAATTTTATGTTGCAAGGGCATATTAGCAGCTGGATAAGCAAAAGTGCTACAATCAGATAACCACTTGGACAGAGATGTTTTGGCCACTGGCATACCTTTCATGGAGTCTGAAAAGGAGACGAAAAGCTGTTCAGATTTCCTAAAATCTTTTGTTCTATCCAAGTAAAATCTGAGCTGTCTATGAACATCAAGTTTGTGCAGCATATATTCTAAATTGTTGGAGTGATTGGGGAAGAAAACTGGCAAATCAATAAGATGATTAAGATTGTCTTCAGTGCAAACTTTCGGTAAAAAAGAGGGGTTAGTTCGAAGTGAAACTCTGTCAGCATGGAAAATCAAATAAGGAGGCTTGATGGACAAGGCTTGAAGCGCTGACACTCTGTGGGCAGAAGAGATAGCTAATAAAAAGACAGTCTTCCATGACAAAAATCTGAGGTCACATGAGGAGGCGGGTTCGAATGGAGGAAGAATAATGTGAGAAGGCATAAGATTTAGACTCCATGGAGTATAGGGAGATTTTACAGGTGGTCTGAGATGAAAGGTCCCTTTAAGAAAGGCTTTGGATAGTTTGTGTGACAATGTTCAATCCTTCAAATCCAAGACGAAAATTGGAAATGGCAGCAAGTGGAACACGAACTTTTGCTGTTGCAGCACCTTTGTTAAAAATCATAGTCAAGAACTCTAAAATGGAGGCCATAGGGGCTTGATAGGGATCGATATTGTTTTGAGAAGCCCGTATAGATATTTTTTTCCATTTGCTAAGGTATAGCTTCCTTGTAGAGGATTTATGAGATAAGAGAATTTGCTTCATCTCATTAGAAAGGTTATGGAACCTGGCTATGATGGGAATTGGAGCAGCCAAGCTGTCAGCTTCAGGGACTGCAGAGAGGGATGAAGTTCCCCCGATGAATGCGTCAGAAGATCCAGAACTGGGTCCAGAATCCAAGGGTCCTCCAAAAGATGAAGTAGAAGGAAGGGGAACCAAATCTGACTAGGCCAATGAGGGGCTATAAGAATGATGGTCCTTCCCAGGGCTTTTGCTTTCTGTAGTACCTTGGGTAGCAACAGGATTGGTGGGAGTGCATAGAGGAGACCCGGAGGCCAATCCTGAATGAATGCGTCCCTTGGGGCTTCTCCCGGAGGAGGAATCAGGGCTAAGTAGCATCTGCATTTCGTGTTCATGTGACTGGCAAAAAAGTCGCAGCAAGGCTGGCCCCACCTGAGGAATATCCTGTCCGCTATTTCTTTCTTGAGGGACCACTCATGGGACAACAAAATTGCTCTGCTCAGCTTGTCTACTATCACGCTGGATTTCTCTGGGATGTGTGTTGCTAACAGAAAGCGCTGGGTGGATATAGACCACTGTCATACGCTTAGGGCCTCGCAACAAAGTGGATGTGACCTGGTTCCTTCTTGTTTTCAAGTACCAGACCACTGACATGTTGTCTGTCTGAATCGTAATTGTACCCAGAGGAAGAGAGTCCTCGAAGTACTGCAACGCTAAAAGTACTGCTCTCATCTCTAGGACATTGATATGCAGATGTGTCTCTTGATCGGTCCATCTGCCTTGGACTGTTCTTCCCTGAAAATACCCCCCCCCCCTATCAGGGAAACGTCCGTGGTCACTGTGGCTGCTGATGGGGGTAAAACAAAGGGGCGACCTATCGTGACATGGAGAGGTCAAGCACCACTGAAGATCCTTTTTGCAAGAGTCCATTATCATTATAACGTGAGACATGGAGAGCTCTTGGTAAGACCATTGAGTGAACAACAGCTATTGCAGTATCCGCGTGTGCATGCGATCCAGCGGTATGGCCAGAATTGCAGTTGCCATCATGCCTAACAATTTTAGAACTTCTGATGCTAGAGCCTTGTTTCTGGATATCAGATTGAGAACCTGCTGAAGGAGTAGTAAGACTCTTTCTACTGGAAGTCTCAGCGTGGTGGTGGTGTCCAATTCTGCTCTGATAAAAACGGTATGTTGCGATGGTGACAAGGCAGATTTTTCTGAGTTTATTGTAATGCCCAGCTGGCTGCAGAGTGACATGATGTCCCTGGCTTGAGGAGCCAATCATCTTGGTACGGAAACACCTGGAATCTTAAATGTCTCAGGTGAGCCATGACCATTGCCATACATTTGAACACTCTGGGGGCTGTAGTGGGAACAAAGGGCAGGGCTCGAAACTGGTAATGACTGGCTTCCAGCCGGAAGTGCAGATGATCCCTAGATGGTCTGACCATTTTTATGTGCAGTACGCATCCTGGAGTTCTATAGAGCACATCCAATTGTCTTTCCCTAAAAAGGGAAGTATCGACTGAAGCGTGACCATCTGAAACGTCTCTTTCTTGACAGATTTGTTTAGCCTGCTGAGGTCCAATATAGGTCTCTAGTCCCCTGTCTTTTTTGGAACTAAAAAGAATCTTGAGTATGTTCCGGATCCAGTCTGGTCTGCTTGGACTGGTTGAATGACTCTTTTTCTTAGCAATGTTTGGACCTCTACTGTTGCTTGTCCCCTGTAACTTTGTGGAATGTCCCCAGTTGTCATTTGTTATTTTGAGCCAGGCATCTGGATACAAAGATAAGCGACCCGTGACTGCCTCCAGAGTAGGACATTTGGGCCTCCTTTCAGGAGCGCTGGTAGGGCTTCCCAAAGAAGTGATCTCTGTCGCCCTGGTTTTGTGGACCCCCCTCTGCTGCGAGGGCATCTTCCATTATTGCCATCTCCTCTGCCCCTGGAGGGGGGTTCACCACGTGTGTCCTGAAAGGCTTCTTGGGCTTTTCAGAACCACATCTTTCCTCCCCTTTGACCCTTGGGGTAGGGCCTGGTAGGGGTGGAAAAACGGACTCCGACAGCAGACAGTGTCTTTCCTTCCTGCTCACACCTGGTCAAAGTTTCCTTAACTTTGGGCACGAAAAGGGACGAGCCATCAAAAGGGGTATTTACAAAGGATGACTTGAAGGGCTCCGCGAAGGAACACAAGCGCATCCAGGAGTGTCTCCTAAGAGCAATTCCTGTACCCACTGCCCTGCTCGTTCCATCCACTGCATACAAAATGAGGTGCATGGATGAGTTAACTATGGAGTTGAGGGTAGCAAGCTGGGAGGCAACTTTATCTGAAGCTCCTGCAGCTACTATACCCTGAAGCGTATCTCCCAGTTCTTTAAGGAGATTTCTTTGCAGTCTCGTAAAATGGGTTAGATAGTTGAGCGAACGCAATGCAAAATTTGTTGAAATGTAAGTGCGCTTCCCATATCTATCCATGATTCTGGAATCTCTGTTAGGAGGATGGATAGAAGAGGAAGTTTCTGAAATTTCCTTTTTGGTGGCTGCCACCACCACCATGGCATCAACTGGCACACCCCTGGCCAGAAAGGATTTGTCTTTGGTAGCAGAGATAAATTTAATAGGCCTCCTAGGGACAGGCTCCTTGGTGTCCGGAGACACCCACACCCTTCATGAGACCAGCTGCATAAGTTCATCGAAGGGCAGAGATACCCAAGAGGTGGAAGGCTGAGACCCGAAAGCCTTCACGAGAACCAACTCATCTTCAGTAGGGTTGGTAGACTGTCAGTCACCCCTCTGCCTAAGGATTTCTACATCTCAGCGAATGAGATATCCTCAGAGGGGGACCGTGAGGACCCTTCTGATTCATCCAGATGTCAGGGACTCCTGTGGGTCTCGGAAAAGCATGGGCCACCCAATGGGGCTTCCTGAGGCTCTGGGTCTCTATGCTTGGTAAGGATATGTGAAGCATGAGCAGACACAGGTGCTTTAGGGTAGGAAGAATCCAGACCTGAGGTCAAAGATGTCTTAGGAGACATAACTCTCCTCATGGCTTCGAAGGCACCTCTGCTCCGATGCGAAGGGACCGACGGATCCAAGGAAACCATCAATACCCCTGGCACCGGGACAGTGGGCTCCGAGCCAGAGGTGGGAGCCGAGCTCATCCGAGCTGAAGCCCCGAAAGGCAGAGTTGGAACCGACAGGTCGGTCTGACTATCCTCCCCAGACCAGACAAGAGAGCATCGGCTCCTAGATGCCTTGATCGGAGGCGAGGACGTCAGAGTAAACAGAGCTGAAGATACTGGAGCAGGCATTGGCTCCGAAGGCTCCACAATCAACAAGTCCGACTCCCCCAGCTCCGAAGGACCAGTATGGCTCGGAGGAGGAAGAGATGTAGCTGGCAAAAGGGTCTTCAGCTCTGAAACCACTTGGGTCAGAGCTGATAAAAATTTAGCCAAGGCCGGTGCCTGTAAAAGCTTCTGCACCACACGATCCATATCCAAATCGGAAAGGCTAATCGAAGACCGAGATGAGAGGATAGAGGGTGGTACAGACTGTAACAGAGGAGACTTGGGTACTTTGGATACCGCTTCCAGAACTGGGGACCGGCTCTGAAAGGATGAGATGGTCGGCTCTGATGTCTGTGGAGCCGACGTCTAAGACATTTTGGATTTCTTACTCTCAGAAGTCTTGGAAGACTTTGAGGACTTACTGGATCCATCCTGGTTGCTCAAAGCTTCTCAGAAAGAGGGTTTCAGCAAACCTCTATCGATCAATTTTCTCTTTCTCTCCTGGAGAACCCTAGAAGAGAAAGAATGACATACGGAACAGCTATCTTGGAGATGTAATGCTCCCAAACAATAACACAGTTAACATGACTGTCCGTGACAGACATTTTCTGGTCACATTTAGGGCATTTTTTAAATCGTGACTTAGGGTATTTGTCTTGGTCAGCCATACTGTACAAACCACAGTATCAAAAAAGGTTACTGTAAAACTGTACACACCCAAATAATTTTGATCAGTAACAACAATCAACAAGCCCTCTGAAAAATACAGGCTAAAGGTCACACACAAAAGTATTTATCTAAGCAAAGATAAAGTATCAAGTTGTGACAGAAAGTCACTGTCTAAATGCACATAATACTAAATGCTATTTTACACACTGAAAAATAAATCTTAGCTCTAATTATACTAAACTGTGACAAAAGGTCACTAACTAAGCACACTCAATCTATTAATAAAGATAGCTGTGACAGAAAAGGCACTGATTAAACACACACTAATAATCTAAACTAGGCCTAGGAAAAACGAGGCCAACTAGTAATTTAAGAAAAGCACACCAAGGGAAAGGGAATTACACAATAAAGCTGTAATAGCTTATATAAGTATCTAAAACTACTACTAATAAAGAGTTATCAATATAATGAAAAAATATTTGAAAAAAATAATGTTTTACTGGCCTGACCTAGCAAGAACCTCTGATCTATTGCAGCGGCAAACTAGATCTGGGGTAACTCTAGGTGCATCATGGAATAGGGGACTTGGCCTCGAGCTATCTGAAGACCTCGAGCTTTGTAGTACGCCGACTCAGAGCCAAGGATCGGTTCTGAACCCATCTGTAAGAATGAACGGCTAGACAGAACAACTTCACATCACTGATTGTGAAGAATCCTGCAGCTGTTCAGCAAAAAGCATTTCAAACTTCAGCTTGGTACAAGAGATGGCTTCCAGTAATTTAGGGGAAAAAAATAAATCAAATGTACTCACCGGTGATTAAAATACATGAAACACTTAAGAAAAATATCATCTCAAACAGCATAACATAGTACGCAGGTGGAGTATGCAGTTTCTAAAGAGGAGGAGTTTAAAAAATTTGTAAAGTTAGGGAGACCGAGTGTTCAAAAAGAAAACTAGAGATTTTATCTATGCCAGAGGAGGAAGGAACAGACTGTATTAAATTTAAGAAAGCACAGATAAGTAACTGGACTGGTATTCCACAGCAGGATTTGTTAACTGAAAGGGCACACTGAGTATTTGCTCAAACCAGAACATTAAGAAAGTAGTTAAGACACCTATATATGCAATCATACCAGCAGAAAGAGTTAATCCTGATAAAACTGTGGCAGAATGGAAAAAGTATTAAAAAATGGAGACAGCAAAGTGTTGGTGGAAAATAATTATTCACTTTCCACCAGGAAGAAGGGAAGCAAATTTATTCCGGCAATAAGGAATATTGAAAGGAGTTATGAGACGCAGGCTGTTGTATCCAGATACCTTCCGAATATTATTTTTCCTGAAGGATCAAAGCCATTTTTGGATGCAAAACAGGCTAAGGAGGAAATTAAAAAAGTATATCTAACAAAAAGTGAGCCAGCAAACAGAAGAGGACTCCACTTTTCATTCTTCTGACAATAAATCTCATAGAGAAACTTTGCCAGTGAAGCCTTTTCCAATGCTCCAAAGGAAAATGCTTGAAAGAGAGAGAAAAAAGCGCAGGAGTTGATTAGAAAAATCAAGAGAGCCTTGCACTTGAACCAGAGTCTGGTGCTGGGAGATGGAAATGGAGAGAATGAAGACCAGCAGCACTGAAACTAGTGAATAAATGGAAGACTATAAAGCAGGAAATCACATTTGTAAAATATGGTTTTGCAAGAAAAAGTGGCTGAGAAAGAATGGCCTTTTGCCAACATTGTTAAACTTGTGGACAGACTGTAAAGCATATACCCAATTTTAAGTCATTAATGTTTAGAAATTACAGTTCTCTACACTTACCATAAATGTAGATGTTCGAGTGTATTCACTGTTGCAGTCATCATATTTGGGTTATCCTGCCAGGGCTAGCCCTCCATTGGCCCGAACACCAGAGGCTTAGTATTTCTGCGTCAGTTGCTGTCACTCCAGGACTGTTGTCAGGTCATCAGTGGTATAAAAACAGGCAGCCCATGCCATTACATCTGTTTTTCTTGCCCTAAATGTCAGGAGCCCCCAACAGGCAGCTAAGATATGGTGGAAGAACACCACCAGTAGAATGTAAATACCAAAAAATTCCTTGCAAGAAGAGAGAGAGAGACACAAAAGGGGATGGAGGGAGGGAAACCAGGACTGCAACAGTGAATACACTTGAAATTCTACATTTATGGTAAGTGTACAGAACTGTACTATGTTTTTCGTGTTTCACTGTTGCAGTCATCGCATTTGGGTTGATTTCCTAAGCTGTAGAAAAGGGTGGAGACAGTCAAGAAGACTGGGGGCTGGCTAGGATGCCCTGCAAGACAGCGGTGGCAAAGCCTGTCTGGATTTGGAGAAGATAGGCAGTTGGTAATGCTTGGTGAAGGTATGAACAGATGTTCATGTCCTTGGTGGGGACCCTCTGAGGAAAGCTGCAGAAGTGGAGGTTGCTCTGGTGGAATGTGTCCTGACCCCCTTTGGGGGTGGTTTCCAGTGCTGTTTGTAGCAGAAATGGATGCAGTGTGCTATCCATTTGGAGACTGTTTGTTTGGATATGGCCTTTCCCTCTGCCTCTGCAGTGAAGCTGGCTAGCAAATGATCAGTTTTTCTAAAAGATTTAGTCATGTCCAGGTAGAATCTGAGCTGTCTGTGCACATCTAGAAAGTGCAGAATCCTTTCCCCTTGCTTTGTGGGTTAGGGAAAAAGGTGGGCAAATGAAAGGATAGGTTTAGAGCCACACTGGACACCACTTTAGGCATGAAGGATGGGTTAGTCCTGAGGGAGACCCTGTCAGCATGGAAAATTATGAAGGGCTGTACAGCCATAAGTGCTTGTAGCTCTGATACTCTTCTTGCTGAAGTGATGGCCAGAAGCAAGGCTGTCTTCCAAGAAAGAAATTTTAACTCTGTTGAAGCTGTAGATTCAAAGGGAGGCAGGGTGAGCTTTTCCAACACATAGTTAAGGTCCCAAGCTGGGGTAGGAGCTCTTCTGGGTGGCCTTAAGCTGTTAGCCCCTCTTAGGAACTGTTTGATGAGAGGGTGTGAGAAGAGAGGTTGCTCTGTGCTGAAATGAGCAGAGATGGCAGAGGCATGAATTTTAAGAGAAGAAGGATAGACCCTGTGTAGTAGGTCTGCCAGGTAATCCAGGATGAGAGGTAGGGAGGGCTGTTCCATTCTGGCTCCCTTAGCTTGGATCCAGATGCAAAACCTTTTCCACTTATCAGCATAAGATATTCTAGTGCTGGGGTGGTATGGCCTGACATATAACATCTAGAACTAAGCCAGGCTGTCAGGTTGAGGGTCTGCAATTGGTGATGCATGAATTCTCCACTCCTCTGGGTCAGGAGTGTTGGGATCTCAGGTAGGTACTATGGTGGCAGAGGTGACAGGCTGCACAGCAGTGGGTACCAGTGCTGTCGTGGCCAGTCTGGGGAAATCAGGACTGTCCTCGGTTTTTCCTCCCTTATTTTGAGCAGTACCCTTGGAATGAGTAGTGGGGGGGGGGAATGCATAGACTGAGAGGTTTACCCACTGGAAGGATAGAGCATCCACTTTCAAGGCCTTGCTGTGAGGTTCCCTGGTGCAGAATTTGTTGAGCTGATGACTGGAGTGGGAGGCAAAGAGGTTGACCTTCGGGGTGCTCCATTTCTGGGTTACAAGGGTGAGGGTTCTGTGGTCTAGTTGCTACTCATGTGGATCTAGCAGGTTTCTGCTTAAGTTGTCTGCCAGAGAGTTTAGACAGCCCGGCAGGAATTGTGCTAATAGGTATAGTTGCATGGGTGTGCTAATAGGTACAGTTGCATGGGTGAGGCTGTGTGTCAAAGGGTCATGGCGAGCCTGCACAGAGGATAAGAGTGAGTCCCTTCCTGCTTGTTGATATACCACATCACTGTGGCATTGTCTGTTTTGATCAGTAGAGGCCCCGGGAAGAGTAGGGGTCTGAAAGCTGTCAGGGCTTGACGAACAGCTGACATCTCATTTTGGTTGATGTGCAGATGTATTTGATTTGGGCTCCATTGGCCCTGAATGCACCTGCCTTCCAGGTGAGCCCCCCCAGGCATAGTCTGATGAGTCTGTGGTGAGGGTCTGGGCGGCATGGGGTTGTGAGAAGGGAAGTCCCTTGTTGTAGTAGCATGCTGCTGCCCACCAAAGAAAATCTTTCCTTAGACAAGGTATCATTGGAATAAGAGTTTTCAGGTCTTGAGAGTGCTGACACCAAAGGCTTTTTAGGTACCATTGTAGTTTCCTCATATGCAGTCTGGCATATGGAATGAGTAGAATGCAAGAGGCCATGAACCCTAGAGTTTGCAGGATTTTCCTTGCAGATAACTGGGTCCTGGTGGCTAGTTGAGAGAAGTAGGCTATCAGGTAGGCTTGTTTTTCTGGAGTAAGGAATGCCATCTGGGATGCTGTGTCCAGGCTTGCTCCCAGGAATACAATTTTTTGTGTGGGGACTAGTTTGGATTTCTTTTCGTTGACAGTATACCCCAGGGAGGTCAGTAGGTCCTTTACTAAGGTCAGGTGCTGTAGCAGTTTTTCCTGTCTGCCTGAATAAGTCAGTCATTTAAGTATGGGTACATGAGAAAATTTCTTTGCCTGCAAATAGCAATGGTGGGAGCCAGACATTTTGTGAAAACTATGGGAGCAGTGGATAAGCCTAAGGGAAGTACAGAGAACTGAAAGTGCATTGATCCTGCCCTGAAGTTTAGGTATTTCATGCATGACTCCCTAATTGGGATGTGTAGGTAGGCCTCTTTAGGTCTAGGCTGGCTAACCAAGCATCCTTGGAAAACATAGGTAGAAGCTGCTGGAGAGTGAGCATTCTGAATTTTGGTATCACCAGAAAGGTGTTTAGAATGGATAGTTAGAGGATGGGGTGCCATGTGCCCCCTTTTCTGGGTACTGGGAAGAGTCTGGAGTAGAAACCTTGGCCTAACTGTTCTGCAGGAACATGCTCTATTGCCCTCATGGAGAGCAGGGAAAGGACTTGCTTTTTGGCCTCTGCCCACTGGTTTGGGGGAAGTTCCGGGAACCCTTTTGGGGTTGGCAGAGTGTGGAAATAAAATTTGTATCCCTGGGATACTATGTTGAGCACCCAGCGGTCGTTGGTAATGGTGGCCCAGTTGCTTGCGTGGAAGGAGAGTTTTCCACCTAAGGGCATGAGCAGGTGGGCAGAGAGAGTGGGTGGAAGTGAAAAGTCATTGTGAGTTCTTACCATAAGGGGGTGGCTTTGCACTCCCTGATGTTGAAGAGGAGGAACTTCATTGCTTACATCTCTGCATTACCTGGGGCTGTTGTCTAGGGGGCCTGCTTCCCCTGGGTCTGGGCTGATCTGGCCTGGAGGTGGCAGGAAATGACCAGTGCTTGGAGGGGCAATGCCTAATAAATCTCGGTGGCTGGACCTGTAAGAAGTAGTTACTTGTCTGCATAGATTTAGCTTTTTCTTCCATCTTTTTTAAGACCTCTTCTGCCTTGGTGCCAAATAAGTTGCTTTGTGCAAGGCTGCGTCCAATAATTTGGATTTGACATGGTCTGGCAAGGACTGTTCCTTAAGCCAAGCATGCCTTTTAAGGACAGAACCAGTGACTGCTGCCCTGCAAGATGCTTCTAGGGCGTCAAAACTACATTGTAAGGTGTGCTTAGTTACTTGACTTGCAGAATGCATTAACTTATTTTCTGCACAAGCAGGAAAACAAGATATTTTTTGTTTGAGGAGTTCCATAGTATGTTGCTGATATTTCAGCATGTGGAACTGACAATTTAATGCTCTAATAGCAAGAGTAGGAGAGGTGTATACTTTTTTACCCCATCTGTCTAAGGCTTGGGAATCCCTACCTGAGGGGTGGGATTCTTAGCTGAAGATGTTTTGATTCCTTTAGGTACTTGAGAGATGACCTCAGGGTCAGCAGTAGGCTTTTTGAAAAGAAATTTGTGAGAGTCAGGGACTCTATAATATCTGACAGGTTTCCTGGGAGCCAGAAGGAGGGTGTCAGGGGTCAGACTGGATTCCATAAAAACATCATCCACAGCATCCAGGACAGGAAGAATGGCCAGAGGTCTGTGCTGTGGAAGATCTAAGAATTCCCGGAGTCTCTTTTTTGACTGAGGATAGTCCTGACATTCCCATTGGAAATGCTCCCTTAAAGTATGTAAGGTTTCCCCAAAAAAAAAGTCCTCGAGTGGAGAAGCTGAAGGGATGGATTCCTCTGCATCAAAATCCTCATAAGCAGAGATGGGTTGCATATCTTCATATTCAGATGCATCAGAGTCATCGGACTCCTGTTCAGATAAAACTACTGGGGACAAGTCTCTTTCTCTTGGAAGGGGTAGCCTGGCTTCCCCTAATAAGCATTATAAGGTCTTCCGCCATTTTAAGCATTTGAGACTAAGGCAAGGAAGCAGGTGGCTGAGCTTGGGTCATCGTTTTTTTGGGTGTGGTTCATACTCTGGGCCTTAGAAACTCGATTATTTTCTAAAGACGTGAAAGAAGTCGTTGGACTGTGTTGAGTATCAGTAGTGCGAAGTACGTCCTCCGAAGCCAGTGCCTGCTCAGCGGCTCTGGACCCATCTGAGGTAGAGACATCCACAGGATCCTTAGTCGAAGAAGAGTCTCGCGGCATACTGGACTCCGAAAGGGTCTCGATAGCGGTCTGCAATCCACAGAAGCGGGCATCATGGGCTGCAAAAGCGCTTCAATGAGGACCGGAGAACTGACGACTAGCTTAATGGAAGTGTCGTTGGCAGTTTTGGACCTGAGCGGTCTGTCTCTGTCTTTATCCTTAAGTTTTTTCGGAAGATCGGTAGTCGGATGGCTTACCGAAACCATATTGGAATTCGAGGACTGTAAGCAAAAATATCTAGCTACAATAAGAGCCCGACGATGTACAGTTCTGGTGTTGAACAAAGGACAAAAGCGACAGCGGGGGACAACGTGGTCTGGGCCTAAACAGGTGACGTAGTAAGAATGAAAGTCTTGTGGTATTTGCTTTCCACAGGTGAGACAATTGTTAACTTTTTCTGACACTGGTTAGAGCAAGAAAAAAGGATCCCCAACAGGGTACTTAGCTTCAGAAGATTTCAACTTCAATTCGGAAACAACAACTCAGGTAGCGGCCAACTGGCACTAGTGTGAACTGCTTCCGCTTCGGGCTCTTCAGCAAGAAAGATTGATGTAATGGCATTGGCTGCCTCTTTTTATACCACTGACGACCTGACATCAGTCCTGGAGCAACAGTAACTGACACAGAAATACTAAGCCTCTGGTATTCGGGCCGAATGAGGGCTACCCCTGGCAGGATAACCCAAATGTGATGACTGCAACAGTGAAACACGAAGAACATCGACACTAAAAGGTAAAAATATCTAAGTAAAACACATTTTGAACATATTACTAACTGACTAAGACATTTCATGATATAAAATGCACACTATATAGGAAAACAGTTTTGTATAGTGTGTGTCAGTGGTATTTTAAATGCTTAGAGAGCATTTTTATTGACCGCTGTGATCAATGCAGCATAATACAAGAAAAAAAGGCTGGACAGAAGCAAGCTTAAGTTAATATGCGGTGATCTTGGGTTGGTGAGGTGGGGGGTGTAAAACTGCAATGATTATGTAGAATTAGGACAACTTATCTTATTTTTACAAAGGTGGATGTCCAGATTAATATATTTGGCTTAAGCTATAAACAAGTGTATTTTGTAAGCATGTAGGCCTATAAATAAGATAAAATGATGAAAGCCATGAAAAAAAACAAGTGCCTTACATATGCAAATATATTAGCTTTTTTTGTTATTAGCAAATAGTCTAAGTGGGAGTCAAGAAGTTTGCAGCTGAATGCAGTTGTTCTGATCTGAGTGAAATTGCCAAAGGTTACTTAATGCATCAACAGAGATGTTTGCTGTTTTTTCTTTCTTCTCAAGAGACTATTTAGATAATATGCAATGGTTTAGAAAGATTGCTGTTAAGCAACTATTTTTGATAACTCCAGAGCACTAAAACTTTAAGCACAACAACCTAGGCAACAAAACGTAGAAAGGGTCATTGCCAAACTTAGAGAGTCAACAAAAATTAAAATAACCTGAGATCCTCTAAAAGAATTAGAGATATTACAGAAAGTTTATGAAATTTTGTATAAAGCAGAAGAATATGGAATTCAAGAAAGAGCACAAATGCGAATATTTATGGAAGACTTAATTACGCCAAGGTTAAAAGGTAGATAATGCTTAACAATTAATAGGAGAAAATGAGATGAGATAAAACAGGGACGTATAATCAATCTGCAGGAAAGTCTTCAGGAACAGATGGTATTCCTGTGGAAGTTTGGAAGTTAGGACTGAAGAAAGTGATAAAAATCTGGACAATTTTAACAGCATTTTAAAAGGAAGGGAAGCACCAACATCTTGGACTAAAGTTACAGTGGCTCTATCACCCAAAGACGGAAAAGACTTGTCAAATCCCACTTCATAAAGAACTATGTCAACTTTAAACCATGATTATAAAGTGCTTATGTTTAAAGTAACTAAGAATGGCAAAAGGTGTTGCCATAATTGATAGATATGGATCAGTGTGGTTTTCTGGAAGGGAGGCAAGCATTGACAACATTAATAGAACAATGACGATCCAGAGGGAAGAAGAATGTAAGAAAATATTGCTGTTGTTGGTGAGTCCTGATAGAGAAAACATTCAATAGAGTAAGCTGGTATTTTATGAGTAAGGCCATGAATGAGTCTATATTCCTTGATTCATTTATAAGGTTAATTAAAAGGATATATGAAGGGCCGGAGGCAAGAATTAAAGTAGGAGGGTTCCTTTCTGATAAGCTGTGTTTTAACAGAGGTGCTCTCTTCCATTTTTACTTTACATTTAGAGCCACTGTCGAAGAACATAAGGGACTAAGAAATTCAAGAATATAACTGGTATGGTAATCAAGAAAAGTTGCCTTTATTTGCAGATGATATTATTTTGTACCTGATTACTCCAGAAATGGACACTTCAGTGTTGTGGAAAACTGAGACAGTTTCAAGTACTTCTGGGATATAAAATGAAAAGATAATACTATAGCTGTAAATGATGTACCCACACACAAATTGGTTCAGCAATATCCATATTTATGATCACACAATAAAATGAAGCATTTAGGAGTATTGATTAAAAAGGCTTTTGTTATGGCAGCTAAGGATATGTGGGAAGATACTAGAGATGATACAAAAAGTGAGAAACTGGGAGCTTTTGCTTATGGATATGGATAGTAAGATTGCAAATATTGAAAATATTTTTAGTCCCTATACTTTTATATATGGGTCAGGCATATTTTTATCAACCAGAGGAGAAGTTGTGGATAATAATAAAAAGTTGAAGGAATTTATCTGGGAGAGGAAGATGGCATCAGTTAAGTGGGATAAGCTGATCCTTCCCATAAAACAAGGTGGTTTAGGATTACTTGATCTGAAGGGATATTTTAGAACTCCGCAGTTTAGGTTCATATATATAACAGAAGCAGAAGGTTATAATTCAGAGTGGAAAGGGATGATGTTGAAGCAGGGAGAAATTCTGAGAGAACGGACTTTTTGATGCAGATCCTTAAGGAGAATAACAGTAAACATACAGCATTTTATATTCCTAAAGAAGCAGAAATCATTCTAAGAAGTAAGCTAACATGAGAACACAGAAAGGAGATTTTGCCAATAGGGCTGATTGCATACAAAGGAGTACAGAAAACAGGCAAGAGGGGGCTGGTATTTACTGGAGAAAACTGACAAAGGAACCAAGGTATTGCAAAAAAATAACTAGAGAAGAGAGAGAGAGGTAAAAGAGTGGGATGAGGCCAAGAAGAAATTTAGATTGCAGGCTAAAGATGGCCTTCCCTATCAAGAATTATCAGAGTATAGGCGAAAAGAAAGGAAAAGGAGAATCCTAAGTAAAAGACCTGCTCTGGTAAAGTTTTAACTGAACCTAGAACAAAAGCTGCTGTTAAAAAGGGAATAATTAGTAAGGCATATAAAGTATTACTCAATAACTACAGGAGTCAATCTAAAGAGGTCAGAAAAGTTTGGGAGGAAGGGCTGAAAAATGAGTTTACAAGGGAACAATGGGAGGGCACATGATTGGCTCTTAGATATGCAACAAAGTCCAACAGGTTTAGGATTTTTGCTTAAAAGTGTTTGCATAGATATTTTTATACCCCAAGCACAATTCCAATAATTTTTCTTCAGGTAGCAAATGTTGGCGGTGTGGTGGGGGAAAAAGAGGCAACTGAGAAAAATACATTTTGGGAGTATAATGAATTGGCAGATTTTAAAAACTCCCTAGCGTACTCTGTCAGAAATATTAGGTGAGCAAATGGCTGTAACGAAGGATATTATTCTTTTCAGCTGGGACACATGATCTGAATTACCTACACATAGCAAGGCCTTGTTAAGGTTAATTTTTTTGGCTGCCAAAAACAAAACAATCACTAGAAAATGGAAATAAAAGTCTAAGCCAACTGTATTTGGACTGTTGTATATTATAAAAGAGATAAAAGAAATGGAAGAGGGATCTTTAGAAAAGGAAAGGAGCAAGTTCAAAGAAATAAATGGAAACTGTAGGAGCAATTTGTGGCTTTGTGATAGCGTACTCATCAGGTAAGTTGCAGCATTTAAATGTGGCACTGTAGAGTCTTGTCCTTTGTATTTACTACTGAATGAAAATGCCTTTACTGCAACAAACTGTGTTCGAAGAAAGCATACTGCAGGTAGTGAGGATTAGAAAGTACAGTTGTGTACACTTACCATAAATGTAGATGGTCGAGTGTATTCACTGTTGCAGTCATCACACTTGGGTTATCTGCCTGCAGGTAGCCCTCAGTCGGCCCAAATACCAGAGTCTTGGGATTTCTGTGTCGTATGCTGTCACCTCTTCCATGACATCAGGTCACCAGGGGTATAAAATATGCAGTCAACGCCATTACATCAGTTTTTCTTGCCCCAGATGTCAGGAGCCCCCAAAATAGGAAGCAATTACATGGTGTGGAACACCTCCAATAAAAAGTAAATACCACTGCCGTAAGATACAGCCAAAAAAGAGGATAGGTAGAAAGTATAGATAAGTCAGGGGGTTGGAGGGAGGGGAATCAGGACTGCAACAGTGAATACACTCGAACATCTACATTTATGGTAAGTGTACACAACTGTACTATGTTCTTCATGTTTCACTGTTGCAGTCATCACACTTGGGTTGATTCCCAAAGCTGAGGCAGGGTGGAGGCAGTCAAGAAGCGTTAGGGCTGGCTAGCAGACCGTGTAAGACTGCTGTAACAAATCCAGCTCTGGATTTAGAAAAGATAGGTAAGTGGTAATGCTTTATGAAGGTGTGCACAGAACTCCAGGTTGCAGCTTCCAGGATGTCCCTGGTAGGGACTCCCCTGAGAAATGCTGTAGAGGTTGAGGTAGCCCTAGTGGAAGGGGTTCTGATCCCCTGTGGGGTAGATTTTCCATGGTATTTGTAGCAGAAATAGAAGCAGTGTGCTATCCATTTGGAGATGGTTTGCTTTGAAATGGCCTTGCCCTCTGCCCCTGTAGCAAAGCTGACTAGCGCTGGTCACATTTTCTGAAAGGTTTAGTCTTGTCAAGGTAGAACCTAAGCTGTCTGTGCACATCCAAGGAGTGCAGGATCCTTTCCCCTTTCTTCTGAGGATTAGGAAAAAAGTGGGTAAATGGATGGATTGGTTTAAAGCCACACTGGATACCACTTTGGGCATAAATGATGGGTTAGTCCTGAGGGAAATCCTGTACACATGGAAGATAATGAAGGGTTCCACAGCCATAAGGGCCTGCAATTCAGACATTCTTCTAGCTGAAGTGATAGCTAGAAGTAATTGTTTTCCAAGAGAGGAATTTTAACTCTGCTGTAGCAGCAGGCTCAAAAGGGGGAAGCGTGAGCTTATCTAGTACAACGTTTTGGTCTCAGGCAAGAGTGAGGGCTCTCCTTGGGGGTCTTAAATTGTTAGCTCCTCCCAGGAGCTGTTTGACCAGAAGGTGACAGAAGAGAGGTGGGCTCAGTATTGTTATGAGCTGAGATGGCAGAGGCATGAATCTTAACTGAAGAGAAGGACAGGCCTTTGTGAAGCAGCTCTGCTAGGTAATCAAGGATTTGAGTTAAGGTGGGCACGGCTGTGTCCTTACCCTGAGATTTTCACCAAGAGCAGTATCTTTTCCACTTTTCTGAATTGGATTTCCTAGTACTAGGCCTCCTTGCCTCAAGGATGACATCCAGTACCTGTTTGCTGAGGGTTGGTGGAGATGCATTCAGGGAATAAGCCAGGCTGCTAGGTTCAGGGTTTGCAGTTGAGGATGCAAAATCTGGCCTACCTGCTGGGACAGCAAAGAGGGAGTCTGATGCAGGTGCCAGGGTGGCACTGCTTTCAGACTGTGTAAAAGTGGGTACTAATGCTGGCGTGGCCAGTCTGGTGCAATCAGGATTGTCCTTGGCCTGTCCTGTTTGATCTTGAGTAGTACTTTCGTGAGGAGGGGCAGAGGGGGAAAGGCATAGATAGAGAGGTTTTCCCATGTAAAGAAAAGGGCATCCACTTTCCATGCTTGGCTGTGGGGAGTTCTGGTACACAATTTGCTCAATTGATGGTTTTGGGGGGGAAGCAATGAGGTCCACCTCTGGTGTTCCCCACCTGTGGATTAGAAGCTTGAATGTGTTGGGTTCTAGTTTCCACTCGTGTAGGTCCATTAGATTTCTGCTTAAATAGTCTGCCAGTGAATTTTCTTTGTCTGGCAGGAATTGAGCTTGCAGGTGCACTTGGTTGCTCAAGGCTGCGTTCCACAGAGCCATGGCTAACCTGCAGAGTGGGTAGGAATGAGTTCCCCCCTGCTTGTTTATGTACCACATGACTGTGGTGCTGTCTGTCTTTATCAAGAGTTGTCCTGGAAGAATAAGGTATTTGAAGACTGTCAGTGCATTCTGTACAGCTAACATTTCTTTTTGATTGACATGCAGGTGCATTTGTCCTGGGTCCATTTGCCTTGAATGCATCTACCTGCCATGTGAGCCCCCCATGCATAGTCTGATGTGTCTGTTGTCAGGGTTTGGGCGGCAGGGGGTTGAGTGAATGGAAGTCCCTTGTTGTGGTTGCAGGCCTCTGCCCACCAAAGGAACTCTGTCCTTGGGCAAGGAATGATAGCAATCACTGTTTCCAGGTCCTGAGAATGTTGACACCAGAGACTTTTTAAGTACCACTGAAGTTTCCTGATATGCAGACTTGCACATGGAATTAGCAGAATGCATGAGACCATGAATCCTAGGGCTTGCAGTATTTTCCTTGCAGATAGCTGGGTTTGGGTGGCCAGTAGTTTGAAGTAATTTGTCAAATAAACCTGTTTTTCTGGAGTGAGGAATGTCATCTGGGAAGTTGTGTTCAAGCTTGCTCCCAGGAATAAATTTTTTTGGCTGGGTACCAGATGTAATTTCTTTTCATTGATGGTATACCCCAGAGAAGTTAGGAGTCTCTCTATAAATGTCAGGTGCTGAAGTAGCAAATCCTGACTGTCCACCTGAATCAGGCTATCATCCAAGTATGGGTAAATTTGAATGTTTCTCTGTCTGCAGTATCCAACGGCTGGAGCCAGGCACTTTGTGAATACCCTGGGCACAATAGATAAGCCAAAGAGAAGTGCAGAGAACTGATAGTGCATACAGCCTGCCCTGAAACATAGATATTTCCTGCAACATTTTCTTATGGGGATGTGCAGATAAGCTTCTTTTAAGTCTAGGGTGACCAGCCAGGAGTCCTTGGCTAGCATAGGAAGTAGCTGTTGGAGTGTAAGCATTTTGAACTTTGGTACCACCAGGAAGGTGTTGAGAATTGACAGATGCAGGATAGGGCGCCAAGAGTTCTCTTTTCTGGGCACCAGGAACAGTCTGGAGTAGACACCATGTCCCCTTTGCTCTGTTGGAACAGGATCAATAGCCCTGATACTGAGAAGAGAAAGTACTTGCTTTTGGGCCTCTGCCCACTGGTCTGGAGGAAGGTCTGGCAATCTGCTTGGGGTTAGCAGTGAGTGGAAGTAGAATCTGCATCCCTGGGATACAATGTTTAAGACCCATCGGTCCTGGGTAATGTATTCACAGTTTTCTGCATACAGGCGAGTTTTCCTCCTAGGGGTGGAAGTACTTGGGCATGGCTGGGAAGGATGAAGGACAAGTCAGTGCAAACTTTTTCCATAAGAGGGTGGCTTACCACTTCCTGTTTTTGAGGTGGGAGCACTTCATTGTTTAGATCTGTGCATACCCTGAGACTGTAGTCTTTGTGGTCTGTTGCTCCTGGGTGTGGACTGAGAAGGCCTGGGAGGGACAGGAAAGGACCAGTTTTTTGAAAGGAAATGCCTACTGAATCTAGGTGGCTGCACCTGTAAGAAATCTTTAACAGTTTGCATAGATTTAGCTTTTTCCTCCATCTTTTTACGAACTTGTGCTGCTTTTGTGCCAAACAAACATTCTTGGTTTAATCGAGCATCTAGTAATTTTGCTTTGACATGGACTGGCAAGATTTGTTCCTTCAGCCAAGCATGCCTTCTCAGAACAGACCCTGTGACAGCAGCCCTGCAAGATGCTTCTAAGGCATCAAAACCACACTGCAAAGTATGTTTACCAACTTGGTTTGCAGAATGCATTAACTCTCATATATCTTTATTCTCTACACAATCTGGAATCAGCAACATTTTTTGTTTAATTAGTTCCATAATATACTGCTGGTAAATCAACATGTGACACTAGCAATTTAAAGCCCTGATGGCAAGAGTTGCAGAGGTATATACCTTCTTAGCCCATCTGTCTAAAGCCCTAGAATCCCTGTCCGAAGGGGTAGGGTTTTGGGCTGTAGAAGCCTTAATACCTTTAGGTCCCTGGGAAATAGTCTCTGGATCCGCAGAAAGATTTTTAAAGAGAAATTTGTGAGAGTCAGGTACTCTGTAGTACCTATCAGGCTTTCTAGGAGCTGGAGGTAAAGTATCAGGGGTAAGACTTGATTCCATGAAGACATTATCTACAATATCCAGGACAGGGGGTATCGCTAGAGGCTTGTGCTGAGGCAAGTCAAAAAAATTCCCCGAGTCTCTTTTTGGACTGAGGGTAATCCTGGCATTCCCAGCGAAAATGCTCTCTTAGGGTATGCATCTGAATCCTCATAGGTAGATAAGGGAATGTCCTGGTAATCAGAGGGGTCAGAGTCATCGGACTCATGATCTGTAGAATCAGAAGGAAAATCAATTCTTTGTCTTTTAGACGGAGAAGACTGGCTTCCCCTGATTAAAGTAATAAGGTCTTCAGCCATTCTAAGCATTTGTTTCTGTGGCATGGCAGCTTGAGAAAGTGCTTTGTTCGTCGGTTTCCTAGGCGTAGTGCGAACTCTAGGCCTGAGAAATTCGGTAGTTTTAGTCAAAAACAAAGTAGTCGGTTTAATACAAACATCGGAAGGTCTGAATACACCCTCAGAAGCTGGTGCCTGCACAGCGGCTCCGGACCCATTTAAGGTAGAGACATCCGCAGGTTCCATAGTCGAAGAAGCATCTCGCGGCATACCGGACTCCGAAAGGGTCTCAGTAGAGGCCTGCGCAAATGCCTCACTGAGTACCGGCGGACTGGCGACTAGCTTAATGGAAGTATCGTCGGCAGTTTTAAACCTATGTGGTCTGTCTCTGTCTTTATCCTTACGCTTTTTTGAAAGATCAGTAGTTGAATGGCTTAATGAAGCCATTTCGGAATACGGAGAACGAGAGCGAAAGAATTTAGCGACAAAGATAGCCTGGCGATGAATAGTTTGGGCGTTGAACAAAGCAGCGAGGAATGTTGTGGTCTGGGCTAAAACAGGTGACGCATTAAGAATGAAAATCTCTGTGAGGTATTTGCTTTCCACAGGCAAGACAATTGTTAACTTTTTCTGACACTGGTTAGAGCAAGAAAAAAGGATCCCACACAGGGTACCTAGCTTTAGAAGACTTCAGGTTTGAAACTCGAATAACGAAAATTTCAGGTTGCGGCCAACCGGCACTTGCAAACTGCTTATGCTTCGGGCTCCGCTCTGCAAAAAAAGCTGATGTAATGGCGTCGGCTGCATGTTTTATACCCCTAACGACCTGACGTTATGGAAGAAGCGACTGCATCCGACTCAGAAATCCCAAGACTCTGGTATTCGGGCCAACTGAGGGCTACCTGCAGGCAGATAACTCAAGTGTGATGACTGCAACAGTGAAACACGAATAACATCGTAGCAAGTTTTTTTCTGCTGTTCGTGCTCTCTCTCTACTGCAAAGTCTGTTACACTGAATCTAATTGTAATCAGATACTGTCGAACGTTGCATTTATGTCCTGCTCCCACTGAATATTGCAACTGGTTGTATAGAGTTATATTGAAATGTTACTTTAAACCGTAGATGCTGTTCTACTGTTCTAAAATTGTTACATTAGTAGCAGCTAGCAGCTTCGTTAGCTCTTTGTAGAAGTTTGCATTAGTGTGCATATGTATTGAAGGACAATGCTTAGTGAAACTAGCTGTTATATTTAGGGTCTCTGTGATGCAATGCATGCTCAAATCTGTCTCACGCACATTTTGACTATAGACTACTGCCTTTCCCATGTCTGTACAAACCAATGAAAAAGTCCAGTACCTATATCTTAATGCACCGGAAATATTATTTGTAAGAGTAAACTGCTGATGTTGTTTAGCATTCTTTATACTGTTCTTTAGATTATACCTTGTAACTCTGTCTGGCAGTTTAATCCAATGCTGCAGACCCTTGTAACCTCTCTCACCTTGTTTTTTTTTACTTCTTTTTATCCTAGACTGCCCCCTAAAACTAATTGTAAAATCAGCCAGTGTTCGTCCTAACCAAGCAGTTAAACTGAACGATCCCAGCTACAAACAGCAATCAGCATATTACCTCAATAAGTTGTAAGCAAAGTATGTAAATGCAATTTTTTACTGGGCTGAATTAAACCATAACATCTAAAATAAAATCCTGCCCACCTAGATAAGTGTCCGTGAGCACATTATCATGGACGCCTTGCCTTTCCCACCCACTGGCTGGAAACTTGACCACTCTTCCCCATCCATGTCCTTACTAATGTGCTTTCCAATTTAAAAGTACTGTTTCAGGCATACCCTCCTTTCCTTTAATCCCTGTACATAATTACTATAGACCCTAGCAAAGGGAAAGTTAAATAATATACTATACTGCATATAATACTATACCTAGATTAACAGTGTCCCCTCTATTTTTATTTCTTACTTACTGATTGGCTCTGCAGACTCCTTGGTTTCTGGTGCAGCTGTGCTCTGTTCGCCCTTGCTGTACTTCGGCTCACTTTGCTCACCTTCCACCCCCATTCCCACCCACCCCATATCATTTACTTTAATCCTATCCACTAATTACACTCATCCTTAAACTTCTCCCCTTCCTGTACCTCATACTACCTGCCATACTCCACTCTTAACTTCCTTAGCTTCTATCACAGCTTATTATCCCCCTCCACCCTATCTCATTACTTCTCATCCAGTCATTATTCACCTACCCCTTCCAAACTCTAAACTCAGTCACATTCAACACATAGGTATTTAATTGCTCAATTTCAAAACTGTTTCCCCTCTTCAAAGATGACAGTCTCAATGTTTTCTAGCCTGCTCCTACCCCCATTACCCCTCCTATACCACTATTACATCTCCTCCCACCCTCCTAACCCCCATCCATAATGCCCCCACCACCCCTCACTCATACATCAACCCCTACCCTCAGCAACCTATATCCATCTCAGCATCTATCCTTCCAATGAATATACCATCTCTAAAATGAAAATCCCTCCCTCCTACCTTCTTGCATCTAAGAATAAGTCAAAATACCTCAACTACCCACTAAAAATGAAACCATATTATTTTACAAGGCCGTTGCCCCTATCATGCAACATACATCCTAACCCTGGTCCTACTACTACCCCAACCACCGTACTAAATACCTCTCCTTATAATAGCCAAACATCTACATCAAATAAACAAATTTCTTTCTATTCTATCAATACCCGAAGCGTCCTTAAACTAAGGCAGTTTCATGTTTGGGTATCTCATCATACCCCAGACATTATCTCTGTAACTGAAACTTGGCTTAAACTCCAAAATCTAGATAAGGACATTCTCCACCTTGGTGGCTGGAGTTGCCATAGTTTACTATAATAACTCTCTCTCTCCCATCCTAAGCAACCAATTCCCTCCTTTATACCTGCAGAAATACTGGCAGCAAACCTAAACCTTAATGACTATACTATCATAACAGTAGTGGCCATATATATCTCCCACCAGGGGACAATATTCCCCTAGTGGAAAATATACTTTCGTATCTCTTCCTAAAATATCACTAATGAAACCATCCTTCTTGGGGACATAAATATTAATTGGCTGAACCTCTGCAATCCAAATGCTCTCCATCATAAAAATCTCTAAGGACTTAAAGCTCCCTGACAGACTGGATACTTGTTTCTAATCCCAGCAAATACCATAATCCAGAAAGACTACCAGACTCCCTGAGTGACCACTCACCTATAAAAGTGCTCAGATATACCATTCATCTCTCTAAACCACACTGGCTTATCACCCTGCCACAAACTTTTCAACTTTAATCCTGACATGTTTAATACCCTCCTCTCTAGAATTAACTGGAACTTCCTTAAACAGCTCCTACTAGATGATGCAGTAAAAGCCTTCAACTCAACTTTTATTGGAATCTTAAATTTTCAAGTTCCACCCAGAAAAGTACGGACAAAAGGAGAAATCTCACCCTGGTTAACTAAACACACCCATACCTTTATGAAAACCCGAGATAGTGCTTGGAAAATATGGGTGCATTCCAAACTTCCAGCTGACTTGCAAAAATACAAAGAACATAGGAACCAAACAAAAAAACTCACCGACAAAGACAAAAAAGATTTCTACTATAATCCCCCAACAACATTAAAATCTGATCCAAAGAAATTCTGGAATGCTATAAACCAGATATTACATTCTGACAACCAGACCTCACCAAACCCATGTCCTAACAAGTCACCTCAAGAAACTGCCAACACATTCAACACCTATTTCACTGAATCCATTTCTAAATTATTTAACCCCAACTCCTCTAACAATAACACTTCTAACCTCCCTGTACCTCCCCCAACTACCAACACAGAGCACCCCTTTACTTTCAAACCTGTTCCCACCAACTACATCAAAACTCTACACTCTAAGCTCAAACCATGCTCAGTATCTGCAGACAATATCCCTTCATATTTCCTCCAAACTCCTGCAAACTCCCTTACCATACCTGTATCTATTCTAATAAATCACTCCATCTCTGAATCTAAAGTTACATCTATCTGGAAACAATTATACACTCTCCCTATACACAAAGGAGGTAACGCCACCGAAATCTCGAATTTCAGACCTATCGTTATCCTCTCTCCTCTCCCAAAAGTCCTTGAGAAATGCATACATAAGCAAGTTATGCATTATCTCATAGAGGGAAAACTGCTCACTCCTACACAGCATGGGTTCCATCCCCAAGCATAACACCACCACAGCACTACTATCCTTCCTCAACACTATTTCTCTAGCCAAAGATGATCATAAACTCATATCTTTCCTATTTCTTGACCTATCAAAGGCCTCTGACACTGTCTCTCACTCTATGCTACATAACAAACTCACAGACCTTAACTTCTCCCACACCACTATCTCATGGTTCTCTAGCTATCTCACTGATAGGTAGCAGTCAGTGAGATGGGACTCGACACTATCTACCCCCTTCCAGTAAGAACAGGTGTCCCCCAAGGATCCATACTTGGACCTCTACTTTTTAATATTTTCACCAACTCACTTCACCTCCTTTGTCCTCAGTCTATCATTGTCCAATATGCAGATGACTCTACAGTCATCACTATTGCTAACTCACCCTCTGAACTCCTAATACCCAGACATCCTTTAACTCTGTAGAGACATGGCTCACAAATAACCAACTCATCATAAACATTAATAGGTCTTGGTTTGCACTTCGAAGTTGTCTGATAGTAACCACATCAAGCCTTCCTTCTCCATAACATCCCTAAACAATACCCCTATAGAAGTCGAATCTAGCATAAAACTACTTGGCATTACCACTGATGACCAACTCAAATTTGATCTACACATTAACAATTGCATCAGAACAACCCACTAGAAACTAGGACGTCTGTACAGGAACAACAGATTCCTCACTCCTGAAGCTAAGGTTACTCTCTGTCATGCCTACCTACTACCGTGCTTAACCTACTGTTCCCAAATGCTTACAAATCTGAACTCCTCCCTACTTACCAACCTAGAATCGACCTGTCACACGATAGCCAGATTTGCAGCTCAACAAACATACAATTCCCACCACTGTCTCTCCCTAAAATACCTGAACTGACTCGAATTACCACACCTATTTCTCCAATCTCAGCTCCAAATCATACACACCATTCTAAAGCAGCCTGCTTTCTGTCCAGCACCATCATCCCTCCTCTCCCTCTACTCACCTATCAGACAACTCCGAAGTGCAAACCAAGACCTATTAATGTTTATAAACCCAAATCTATGACAGGGTGCAACTTATACACCTACCACCCCTCTACTGCATGGAACAAACTCCCACTTGAAATAAGGAACCTTACACACTCCAAACAATTTAAGCTAGCCACTAAAGACTACTTCAAAAAAACACTGGACCTGTCATTGCATTAACCCTCCCTGACCTTAACCAACCAAACTAGCCCTGTTTATCTATTCCATTCCCTTTCCTTCTATGCAACTTTCAGAACTATTCCTTTATTCTGCTTATTGAACTTTAGTTTAGCTAACTTTTTTAAACTTCAACATTTTGTTTCTTATGCTTTAATTATTATGCTGCTGTTTATAGTATTGCATAACTCTGGCAACTACTTTATGCGATTTGCAACTTACTGAATATCACTCTAGTAATTTCTGCATGTTCAGGAGCTTTTCACCCTGGGCCTCCGCTGAAAAAGGGCTTGAGCTCAGTCGGACACTCCTGGTCAACAAATGGAAAATAAATAATACATGCTGAATAATGTGCAGGAGGAGGAGTGAGGTTTATCGGAAGGCAAGAATTCAGCAAATTATGTAATTTTGGACTGATGATAGTTAAAAAAATAAAAGATATGTGATACGTGTTGTATATAAAAGGAAAAGCAATGTTAATACGTTTTTTTCTGTTAATTTATCTTTACCTATGTCGTACGTGATAATTTAATAAAGATGTTTAGAAATGTTTCAGAAAGCTAAAAAACAGACATATGTTCCTTGAATTTCACATCCTTAAAATGGGGAAAGATGAATACAAGCCACAACCAGAGCCCAAAAGGCAAAACACATATTTAACTACTGAAGGTAAACACACGCCAGGACAAAGGAACCCCACTCAAGATGCCAGAACAATACTGAAATTACAGTTAAACAAGTGAAATCTTTTCCAACTACAGATCAAAGTAGCATAACCATATGGGTGAATCCAGAAATGCACTTTTATCACAATTACTTGAATAAAATAACAGAAATTACTGCATTATGAATAGAACGAACAATACGAATGAAAATGTAGAAAACACAAAGACTGAAGTAGCCAGATGCTATCACTCCTGAAATAAGAAAAGGGACCGACTCCCCAGTCCTGGAAGTGGAAAGGAGAGATGCCTCGTGTGCAATATTTCCCTTCCCAAACAGTTTTCGAACAATGTGGATTCATTACCAAACTAGGGTCACTGGCATCATAATCTGAACAAGAATGCCTTCTATAACATACCGGCCACAGTATTATACAATTACATTTTTAAAATCAGTGTCCTCCTTTTCATAATAAAAAAGTATATTTAATATTCATGAACAAAAATTAAATAATTTACATTCTTGATTCACAGACATGAAATTGCATTGTGGTAGCTGGTGGTATACAAGTGATAGATATTCTGCAAACCTCAGTATTCTGTTTCTGACATCCATTTCAAATGTTATGGCATCTGAAGTTTGAACCCTCCACAATTCAAAACACTTTCTTTGGGTACACGAGGGGACTATCAACTACAAAATTGTTGAGTCAGTCCTGGAGCACCAAAACCAAAACCAACTTCCTAATCCACTGGTGAAATAAAAGCATACACTTAGAAAACTGTCAGCCACCCATGAACTAGTATGCTCTGCCTGTTATCTCCTTTATGTCTGTTTTAGGTTTTTACAGTATCTCCCAAACCTCTGATGTTATTAAAAGTCCCCAATTTCTGATTGATCTTAGCTATGAATTTTAATTGCGGAAACTGCTATAAGAGATTGTGAGGTTAGGGTGGGTAGGAATCTAAGCATTCAGTGTAGGTATGCTTGAACACAGGCTACATGACTTCCAGTAAAGTATATTCTGTTTTCCTGAACTCTCCATTCTTGAGAAAAGAGCTTGAACAGTTTTGCCACTGTACTGGTTCACTTATTTCTCTTTACCTTCAGTTTGGAAAAACAGTCTCTTTAGGATTTAAATACATTTTGAAAAGAGAAATAAGTAAAACAGTCTGCAATCATCACTCCAAAATATTTCCCTACCTTCATATTTCTTTATTAACATCCTTTTTGGTGGGCTATAACTGCTATGTTTAGATGTGCTAAAAAATAAAACAGAACGTATTCATGTACTATAGAGTTTAAAAGTACCTGGTTAGATAACAATATACTTGATTGTTTCTTATAATGAAGCACTGGTTTAAACTAATAAACTATATATAAATTCTAAAATAAATTTAATTGCAAGAGCTGCATCACATCATTGTAAAACTAACAGTTAGATGAGAAATTCAGTTCATTTTCAAGACTTTGCTCTTGCAGTACCATTCTAAGACTGTGGATGTTTGTCAAGCTAGCCCCGTGTTAGTATCAGTAGGCACAAGTACAGAAAGGCTGCCCTGTCAGTTTCCCTCTAGTTCTTCCAGCAAAATGACAAAAAATGATATTCCAGCATGATTCCACAACTGATATACTTCTGAAAGCCAATAAGGAGGAAACAAATGAACCTCTGTGGTAATGAGAGATGGAAGCAACCTACTACAAGAATGAATTCTGAGACACATTATTATGTTAACTTACTTAACCACTGCATATTAATCAAGATATTTTTCTTCTAGGGGTGACTAGTGAGCAGTGAACCTCATGAGTAGAAGAAAAAATAAGTAAATAACCTCTGATGCCTTAAAACCACACCACTCAACTGTCCATGATTTTCAGGAATGCCCAGCATCTATGTCAATATTTTGATCTGTCCATCCCCAAATATGTGAAGACATTGTGGTGGTTTATAGTCAACAAAGAATGGCAGGTGAGTGGCCCTCTGATGCCAAGGTATAGAGCTCTAGCTGTGCCCCAAATGACCTGTGTTTGACTAGTAGCACATGCACTGGAAGGGCTGCATGGAGAAGGCTAGGAGTAATTGGCCAACATTGGCCTCACTCATCCAGTGGGAAAGCAGCCTGGGCTCATTGCATTAGCAGCATTAACAGCCTGTTGAGCAGTGTCATGCAAGTGGCAAACATCTTCATCGGGAGGTTACACATGAACTTCCCAATGGCAACTGCATGGTGGTGAAGGATAGGATGACCTTCAAGGCAACGTTATGCTGCACCAGGATCCTTGATCTCGCCAAAAGCCCCTGATGTGGGTCATGTTGAGCACATGGGGGGCTATGGTGGGCTCAGTGAATGAAGAGATGAATTGGTGGCAGCTGTTGGTCAACTAAGAAAAAAAATAATAGCAATCATTATAGTCAAAGATTTCTTTCACTTCAGGCAATGAATGTCAATTCAAGATGTCCATTTCTAACAACTTTCTATATCAGTAGTACTAACATTTAAAAACTGCCCCTGAATTTAGACTTTTGTCTATATTTATTTTTGGTGTATGGCACTGCCCCTGAGTCTGAAGACTGACTCTGAAGACAAGAGGTTGAGAACTATACTTGAATCTGCATAATGTAAGAAGGTTCTAGATCTGTTTGCCACATTTAATGTTGTTTTGGCAATTCTAAAGTTGTACCTACCCCTGCTGCAGCTTGGCTCCCCTCAACCCCATCACACTCCAATTTGTGGGCACCTGTTTGAATTGGTCACATGGGTGTTTAGCCCCTCTGGGTAGGGATAACCATCCACCTCTGTAAGTTGGTGATAATGGAGTTACCACGGGAGGTGAGCAACCCTGAAAGCTACTGGTGCTGGTCCCAGAGGAAGGCTTAGCTTGAATGGGCTGTGGTCCTGGCCCCCTGAATGCTGAGAAGATCGATGAGGTGTGGTTACTTGCACATGTTTCACCTCAGGCTCAAACACAGCCATATACTCAGACCTGGCTACCATTCTCTGCTTTAGTTTCCATATATGCTAGATGAGTGATGTATCATCCTTTGACCCACCCTCCTCTTGGAAAGGTGGGCAAGTCTTAGTCTTGCCAGCTCCAACAAGTGCCAAGCCCCTAGTCAAACTTAGGTTGCCCAAGGTATAGACAGGGCTTTATCCCTCTATGCCATGGAGCTGGCTGGAAGTCACACTCAAGCTGTAACACCTAGTGAATATGTGAACTGTCAGCTAAATGGTGGCTTCATGAGTGACATGTATCAATTTATTTTGGAAGAAGGTTGCAGTGGCTGCTAATGTACTAGTGCAATGACCCTTCAGGGCAAAATGTAAGGCTTTACCACAACTACTGTAAAAGAAAATAATGACAATTGCTACACACTCAGACATACATTGGAATGTTACTTTACTACCTTCTCTGCATTTCATGAATGACAAAACAAACTGAAATCTTTTCTGAAAGATTTCATTCGGTCCAAGTAATGAATCTGCTTATGCAAATCCAGAATGTGTAGAAGCACCCCTTTTTACTAGATATGTTTTGATAAAAAACTAAGAGGTGAATGAAATGAGTGCATTTCAATAATGACACTTTAGAATAAACTGTAAGTTATTCTAAGGGAAATTAATACTACTACCTGGAAGTGCTTCAACAAAGAACATTTTCAATGAGACATATTTTAACATGTAGTTTCAAAAGAAGGAAGGGTAAACCTTTCTACACCGAAATGATACCAAGGTTGAGTGACATCAACATATTTTTTTGATTAAGGTTTTTGGCCCATTTCTCCCCTCCCCCAAACAAGCCTCTATCCTGTATTGGTCAATGTGACCCCTCATGCCTTCTGAGGACACCAGTACAATGAGATACAAGCCAGGGATTGAGGCCACCATCCAGCATGGATTAGGAGACACTTCTGTATGCTCTTAAATTTCCCTTCTTGACCAGAACATGTGATGTAATGTTGATATACTAAACCCTGTGTGAGTGCACAAATCCACACAACCAAAATTTCAGCTAGAGTAAAAGCACATCCATAGTAGACTCAGTCCCTAACTGCAAGTGCTGTAATCACAGGCTTTTCCCAGGTGCAATTCTTGTGGCAGGGTCTCCAACATCACCCCCTGCCCAAAGATGGGTGAGCCAAAATTGGCTACCCACTTCCGTCACTCCCCTGACAGCTACTCCAGTGCTTGGGCTACTAACTGAATCCAGGCTGAATGGGGTACAGCAATGGTTAAGAACCTTACACTGTAGATCTAGCATATCTCTGATTCAAGGGAAAAGAGGAAATATAGCATTCAAATGTTTTACATAGTTCAAAGAGGTTAAGCGTCATTACAACCATCATGGAAATGAGAGACTGCTGTCATATAAACTCGAATAAAGTAGAATAAAACAGACTCTTATCAAAAAGCTTTTTGATAAAAATGCATGTTGTTAACACAGGGGTGAAAAGAATGAACCACACTCCCTTCACTGAGAAAGTAATACATGTTTCACACAGTAGGGCTAATACAGATTGTCAGTGGTGCAACTGGTAGTACACTCGCCATTGGTGCAGAAGGCTGTGGGTTCTATTTCCATACTAGATAGATTGAATACTGACAGTGCAGGGAAGCATGAAGGGGGTGCTGCACTTGAGTGGGCCATCCTTCAGATTAGACATTAAACCATGGCCCCTTCTGTTTAAGTTGGTGGTAGCTCAGGTGGATGTAAAAATTCCCTGATCAAATTTCCCCTAGTAGTATAAGTACTGCCTTGGGTCTCCTCTGAAGAGAGGTTACTAGCCTAGTGGAACTAACCCGGTCAACAAAGGATAAATAAATAAATAAAGTAGACAGTCTTTGATAAGTCTACAAGACATCAACCATGGTTCTGAGGGCCAAAGAATCAAATATGAAAATGAAGACAGTATAGGTAAAGGTTGCGAACTAATTACAACTGGAGAAGTAAGCAAGATACAAGGAAGATCTTGGGGGGGGGGGGGATTTTGCTAACCTGGTCAACAAAGAATTAATAAAATTAAATAAATACATACATACATAAAGAAAGCAGATAGCCTTTGATAAGTCAACAAGATATCTGAAAGACCAAGAGTTACACATGAAGATGAAGACATTATAGGAAAGGGCTGTGAGCTAATTACAACTGGAAAAGTAAGCCAGGTAAAATAAGGATCTTGGAGGGGGGTGTAGATGAGATAAACTGCACAGTCTTGGCCAGCATGGGGCTATTAGTAAAGCCTTGTCCAACTAGGCTTTTATCAACACAACACTGTGGACATCTAGCAAAGAGAAAGGTAGGCACACTTACTATTGGGAAGTGCTCCAGAATAAGAGTAGCTTGTTTGCTGCTGAATGGTTAACAGATCAAGCATGGCAGCAGGGGGTTAATGACTGAAACAGTCTACCAGTCAGTTGTGAATTCCTAGATGATCAAATTCCAAGGAATTCACAACTGACTGGTAGACTGTTTCAGTCATTAACCCCCTGCTGCCATGCTTGATCTGTTAACCATTCAGCAGCAAACAAGCTACTCTTATTCTGGAGCGAGTAACCAATGTGCCACTTGACTTACAGAGATGCAGCATTTCCAATAAAGCAGGGTCAGAGATTGCCTTGTATGTAAGAAAGAGATCACCTCTGAGTAATCTGTATGAAACAGAATAAAGCGACAGTGACTTCAGATAATCCACATAGGACAGATGCTGAAGACCTTGAATTTTCCTTGTGAGGAACCTTTGTGGCCGCTCTAATTGTTGCAATTGTTTGGAAAGGTACATACCAAAAGGGGCATTACACTCAATTATTGGCCTGATGATGGAACAGTACCGGGAGGTTATAACTTCTTTTTTTTTTTTTATGGAGGCAATGCCCTTACTTATCAAATGAGTCATGTAAAATGCCCTTACCACTGTGGAGACACGGTGGTCAAAGGCAAGGTTACTGTCAACCTGTGTGCCCAGGTCTCTCCCCACTGAGTACATACTTAAGGTGTTGCTGTTGATGTGGTAGTTAGCAGGAATATCACCCTTACCAAAAGGCATAATAATGCATTTTTTGCATTAAGTTTAAGGCCATGACTTTGGCACCAATCACTTGCTTGTGTAAGACTCTCTTGTAGGATGTTGACATCATTTGGAGATTCTATGACCACTCTCAGTTTGCAGTCATCAGCAAACTTTGTCAGCCACAGATCTTTAGTTTTGCTTGTACTTCGGAGAAATAGATTTCACGCAGCAGAAATCCCAGGACTGATCCCTGTGGAACACCAGTGGTTACAAGTCTGCTGTTGGAGGTAGAACCCATATAGTCAGAACAGGGCAATTCATCAGTGAGACAGTTAGCGACCCATCTAACGATACAGGGGTTGATACCTAGTTGGGTGAGTTTGCCAATGATGCCTGAGTAGGGGATAGTTTCAAATGCCTTCACTAAGTCTAGGTAGGCTGTTTGCACAGATTTCCCCTCGTCCAGGGCCTTGGTGACTGTCTCGAAGAAGTCCACCAGGTTTAACAGGCATGATCTCCCTTTGACAAATCCAAACTGAGAAGGGTCAAGTGTTTGGAGATTACCTATATCTTTGTTGATAAGGTCCATGATGATTCGCTCCATGGCCTTGCAAATAAGGCTATTCAGGCTAATAGGTCTATAGTTCCCGCGGTCAGTGGAAGCACTACCTTTGTGAAAGGGAATAACAGTGGCTGGTTTCCATTCAGCTGGGATGAAGCCAATGCTTAGACTATGATTGAAAAGAGTACCCAATGGTGTTGCTAATTCTTGTTGGAGTCCATGAAGGATGCCGCCTGGGATATCAGGTCCCATAGATGCTGTGTTTGTGGCCTTTTAGAGAGGGAGTTTATGACCTGCTCTTTAGAGATACAAGGTAGGGGACAGGTGGTAGGGATGTCATGAGGTACGTGTGGCGGAGACAGGGGAGTGAAGTTTTCACAGAACCTGTCAGCCAACACGTTAGCTATGTCCACAGGCTCAGTACATGTGGTATCATTAACTACTAGTTTGGCACAAATCTGGGCCTTTCCTTTTAGGTTACGGATGCAACTAAAGAATGCCTTATGGTTGTCTTTAGTTGAGGAAGCTAATTTGTATTCACAGTTTGCTTTGGAGGACTTTTGGACAATCAACTTTAGGCTAGTAAGTTTCAACCAAACTATATTCAGCTAACATATCAGTGCAGAAACTATCTTCCCAAAAAAATGACTGTGCTGTCCTGAAGCAGAAGTATCAGTTACCACTTGAGCTACTACAAAGACTTGCTGAAAGGATCTTCCTCAGTCTAAATTATAAGGCCCAAATTAGAGTGAAAAACAGCTACATATATCTGAAATTATACAGGGTGAGAAACTTAATCTCTGAAGTGCTCCCAATCAACATTGTGGAGCCAGTGGAGAACTTACATGACAAACTGCATTAGGGGCCATTGGAAGGTAGGCTGCTACAGACCATCATAGTTTTGTCAAGAGATTTGCTACGATCCTGCAAAACCAAGGAACAAAGTAAACTGATTAGAGCTTTAATCCCAAATTGTGGAAGTATGGCAATCATAAGGTATCCATGCTGCAAAGGACAAAGAAGCTTAGAATTATTGAAGGGGACAACTGAGAATTGTCTGTCTTTAGTGTGAAGCTTAGGGATTTGGAATAATGACATCAATGGCCTATGGCAGAAGCCTGCTAATCTGCTAAGGATGCTACTAATCTGCTAAGGATGCTACTAGGGGATAGTCATTTGAGTCATGAAACTCTAATTCTTTAAGTGCAAATCCACAACATAGCTACAGACATGCACTTGAAGACAACACTAGGGACAGAACACCGTCCACATGTTAAAGTATGAAACTAATAGTAAAAGGCCAATATTCAGAAGTGTAACAGACTACTGTGGTGTTTTGATCTTATGTGCCATTAATTAATGCAGTGAAACACAGAATGCAACAAGTCCTCAAATTTAGCAGGTACAGACTATGCAGAATGCATTTCTAATGACAAAGGCATTCAGTGTGCTGGTATCTGGAACTGACTTGGCGCCTCCTGTTTCAGAGAACTGAGAACTGTGGGCGCAAAACCTTCTTTTTTTGCCTGCAATTCCCACAGTATTCCTGAATGCCTAGACAAGCTACAGCTAATGCTGTATATACTGTTTTACTGGCTTAGTATTTTTTTTTACAGGCTAGGTACCTAGAATGAAAAGAGGAAGACGAAAGTTCTAGATAACCATCATAGTGATTTAACATCACTTACACACAGCAGAACTGCCTGGCTGACAGCCTTCCTGAGACAAGTAGAAGATGGTGAAATGTAAAGGTAAGAAAGGTGGACCACTGGGAACCCCTACCTCCAGGTTATCACCACTACGACTGCAATAACAGGTGATAATTATGGGTCCATACCTAGCGGTTGATAGCTGTAACCAAGCCCACAGATTATGTCCTTATACTGCATGAAGCGTGGTGATTACACTCCAATATGCAGAAAAAGACAAATCAGTTAAGTGCTAGAGTGGTGCAAGACCGATCTTAATGTTAAGCACCCCCTGATAAAATTGTTAAGGTTGGGTCTACGGCTAGGCAGTAAAATCTACCAGTACCGACCAGTAAATGACAGTGACAGAATAAAAGATTAGTTTCTGCCAGCTGTCCATACCGATAACATGTTCCTAACTTCCTGTTATAAACTTAGAGTTGCTTGAATAACAGAAGTTTGTTTGCCTGCATTTTTTGAAGAATATGAAGTCTGAATAATAAATGTATGTCATTTACGAATTCAATCCTCAGCTAAATGGCAGAAAAATCACAGACTTTATGAAGAGAGCACACCAAATATACGAGGCAAAAAACCTGGACATTCTGAAAAAAATCTCGTCAGTTGAGAGGCATGGAAGGTAAGTGTAAATGAAACAGACTCTGTTACACCGCCTTTCTGAAAGCTGGTAAAAACACTTAGCTTTTTGTTTTTTTTTTTTTAAAGTAACTAGTAGTACAAAGAGCAGATAAAAGCTCCATGCACTACAAAGAATACGATCAGCTTGCCTATCCTAACCTACTATTATGTATTCTTGACATGGATGCTAAGATTTACCTCTTGAGCTTCACTCTTGAGGTGAATTTCTTGACATCCATGTCTGAACACATGATAAGTCAGCTAGGATTGTGACCTGCTCATAATCCTCTATGTTAAATTGCTTAGAGAAGTCTGCAATGAAAGAAAGAGCATGTCACACTGTTTTACAGCAAAATGGAGTAGGAACATGAGAAATTAATCTTACTCCTTTATATACACAATGTCACACTATACTTTTTTGTTGCACAAATCAGATGTTTTTGTGTTTCCTTTTGTAGCCCTTTCCGCATTTTCACATATGTGGTTGACCCGCATGCCGCCTCAGAAGAAACCACATGTATAAGTGGTACACATGCTAACCACAGCCACAAGAGAAATGCACTCCCTGTAAAAGTACTCCTTCAATTACATATTCTGAAAAAGAGACTGCATTTATTTTAATAATGACTATATAATATGCAGCACTGAAACCATAACATAAAACAAGTCTATACATATTTATTTATTTTATTTTACATTTGTTTACCGAGAAAGTCCGACTGGACAGAGATCCATTTTCAGCGGAGGCCTGGGGAGAAAAGGTCCAAAAATATAATACATAGGAGAAATTTCAGCACACAATAAAGTAGAAATTAATAAAAAATTACATAAAGTGCATAAAATCAAAATGTAAAACACTTCATAACTTTTAAAGATAAAAATCTGCAACGTAGTAAACACATACATAATTTGAACAGTAAAAACATGCAAGGTAATACAGATTACTCACATATGATAATTGGTTCAGGTAACAGGTAATGTTTGCTAACTATATAACAGATAGGTATAAGATATCATACGAAGACATAACTTGATATTGTTTGCCCAGAATGCTCTGCTGCTGCTGTATGAATCTCCACGCTGATACCTCAAGTAACATCCTTTTGAGAGTGTAGGCATAGTGACAATATGGGTGGAAAAGACAGAATGTTTTAAAAAATAGACGGCTACAGAATAAATCATATACAGCTACTAATGGCATATCATGTTAAACAAAGGGTCTTGAAAGATGTCACATGCTCTTGAAATACCTGGAGCAGAGAGATTTGGGCATCTTATCTCTTTTCAGTTTCTTTAACTAGGTATTTAAATCTGGCAAAAACATCAGTGGGCCCTGAAGCAGGATGCAGATAACTGGTGATCTGTAATCTACTTGTTGTTGTCTTTCGGCTTTTCCCGGTTAGGGGGTCGCCACAGTGGAACTCCGGTCTGCTAATAATTGGCAGTAGATTTTTATGTGCCGAGTTGCCGGCCCTGATGCAAAACCTTCAATTAAAATACGCCTATTCACGCATGTCTCCACACAGAAGACGCTCTAGCTGAGAATCGAACAGGACAACGTCTTACTGTGAGGCGACAATGCTACCGCAGCACCACCAAGGATTAAATACAGTTATACCAGTAGATAGCGACGCCAGTTCCTACTGCTCTGCTTGCAACATCAGCAGAGTCATAAGATACAGTGAGGAGCATGCTCCCCCACCTCCCTGGAACAGAAGGTAGGTTTGGCTAATGCTTAAAATCTTCATCTCATAGACACAAGGTACAAGGTCTGATTCTGACCTAGAGTTGCTGGCTAGGCTTAAAACAGCACTTGAGGCCAGTTAGCCTGGTATTCACCTATGAATCTGTGAACTGAGAGTTCACACAGCCAAGATGTTTGCAGTGTATTAACAACATACCAAAAAAAGTCTTAAGCCTTAAGACAGCCTTAATCTAATCCTCTTCTCTCTCACTCCGGGCATCCATGTGAAGTTTGAACTCTAAATTCAATTCTTAAACAAAAAGACAATCTACAGTCTCCAAGGTCTTA
Organism: Protopterus annectens; assembly: GCF_019279795.1. Lineage (NCBI taxonomy): Eukaryota > Metazoa > Chordata > Ceratodontiformes > Protopteridae > Protopterus > Protopterus annectens. Next base: position 702,883,938 of record NC_056734.1, read on the forward strand.
TCAAGAACTGAACACTGGAAACCAAGCACATGGATATACTTATTAACCTCTTAGGGTAAGAATTCTGGACACAGCAAAATATAATGGGGGAAACAAAGGCTCAAAATCAGGGACCGATTTTAAATATTGCTCCTATAAACTTTGAAAGTTACTAGAGCAACAGGCATACCATTTCCTGAAGGACGCAAAGTCTGAAACGCAAATTTTTGTCAATATTTACTGACTTCAATCCTCAATGATTTTCCAGAAAACCACATTTTTTAATAAGGAACAAAGTGAAAACTTCTTCTTCTTCTTTCGGCTTGCCCCGGTTAGGGGTCGCCACAGCGGATCATCTGTCCGCTCATGATTGGCAGTGGAGTTTTACGGTGTCGAGTTGCCAGCCCGGTGCCCAGCCTTCCACAGAAGACACACACACACACACACACCTAGGGCCAATTTACAGTGTCCAATTCACCTACTGCATGTCTTTGGGATGTGGGAGGAAACCCACACGACCACAGGGAGGACATGCAGACTCCGCACAGAAGGCACCCCAGCTGAGAATTGAAAGGGAGAACTCTTGCTGTGAGGCGGCAACGCTTACAGCTGCACCACTGTGTCCGCCCAAAGAACAAACTGAAAACAAGATGCAAAAATCTGGGCATTACGCAAAAGTATGGACAGCTGAGAAGTATGCATATTGGCAAAATATCTCCATGACCTCAAAGACAAAAATGAAAAATGTGAATACCCACTTACCAAAACAATCTAGCATTTAGGACTTTTATTCTGTTGAATAAGGCACAATAACCTAATAATTAGGAATGCCTCAAAGTGCAAATTATATTTGTTTTTAACTTAGACTTGAGATTTTTGTACAATCAAAGCAAATTTCATAATGAGTAAGAAATTCTAATGTGATTTTTTTTTTGACACAAGGTGGCCTTGTTGAATTCTTAAAGAATACTGACAACTTGTAGTGTTGTAACACAGCACAGGACACGGCAAACACAAAGTCTGTCAAACAGGAATTTGTTTCCCACATGGGCATTATTTTTCACTGAGGAAGCAGCAATGAAACGAAGGAAACAGATAACACTTTCAAAACTAGTAATTTAAATATCTGGAAGAATGTGTGGCAAGTGCTTCACTTGGTGGGACAGAATTGTAAAAAAGTGATGGAACAGTCTGTTTAAATACCAGTCTGAGTCAGTTCCCAAAAGACATCCCTCTGTTAAGAAAACTTTTCTAGTACAATAAGAAAGCAGCCTGATGCACGAGCAGCTCAAAAATCATCTGTTTTCTTTCTGCATCTGAGAACAAATGTGCTGCAAGAAAATTAGCATTTAAAAATTCACAACTGTAAATTAGAATGTTACCGACAGCATTCTTGACACACTTTAATGATCTGTCTACTTAAAAGCTTCTCCTGAATGTCTAGATCCTAATAACTGGATGACTAAAATGCCAAATAAGAAAGGACCATTGACTTGTGGAAGTCCAGCAATAACATTTCTGCAGCTTGGGGGATGACTGCCCTTGTAAGTAGTTATTGAGATGCATCTAGTATGCAGTGATGGACCAAAACAATGTTGTTTATAATGATAAAAACTTTGTTGGGTCATGTAAAAAGGCTCCCACCTTCCTGCACTTATAAGTTCCTCATAAACATAACTAATACACTTTCACATAAGACAATGTTTGTGATGCACTCCACTGCTTACAAAGTCCAGGGTGCTCTATATTCCCAGTTCCAAAGTTACTTACAAACTAGTAAAACACAGTTTTATATTAAACTTAGGGGAAGCAGACTGATAACAGCCTGCAGTTTTACATGCAGATCTGATTATCTGCTGCTGAATATCAGAATCACCAAAAAAAAAAAGATTTCCACAGCAAACAAAACTGCAAACACCTCAAAGAAAAATGTCATCTTAAGTTACACAATAATGAATATCTGACAGTTATTGTGTGCTACCATAAATTTTTAGTTCTGTTATATCACTCCTGTAAGAACTTGTGTACCTATGGGGATAGATTCATCACCCAAAGACTCCACCTCGCTGGCCTTGTTCAAGAGGAATCTTGACCAATGGATGGAACCTATGAACCTATGTGAGGCTGTACCATTCTGCTAGACTTGGAACATGTCTATAAAAAGTCAATTCAAAACAAATGTGCCTACCAGGATGTTGACTGACAGCATGAATTAATAAATTAAATTAATTAACTAATTAATTAATTAATGCTACTTCACAGCAACAGCCCATAGCAATGTGTTCAGTGTGGTGTGTTGTGATGAACATAAAGTTAAAATGAAAACTATATTTAATTCTAATTAACAAGATAGCCACAACAATACAATTGTGCTCTTTAGTAAGATTAGCTGAAAAAGAAATAGTGTAACATTTACAAATTAATGCCTGCTGTGTAGTAGTTTTGACTCAGTCTAGTCAATAAACGTACACTGCAGTATGTGTAGCATTTAATATGCATGTGACTTTGACTAAACTAGTAAATTATAAATAATTTTAATGTCCACAATTTATCTCGAATCATTGAACTGGTGTACTTGTAAATGTAAGAATTAGAAACCAAGAATACCTACAATGAAATAATGACTGAAGGTCAAACTGCTTTTATAAATACATTTTTTAAATAAGATAAATCACAGGGAAATTACAAACAGGTAGTATAAATCAGACCCCACAGCACTATAATTTAATTTGTGATTACACATTTTTCATTGCACTGCTGACAAGGAAACACTTATCAAACAGAGTGTATAGATGTACACACTCCATTCACACACACAGAAAGGAAAGCTCCAACAGGAATTGACCAGATTAAGATAAGTAACTGTTGATGTATTCTATCAAGAAGTTAGAGGCTATTGATAAATCAAGCAACAACAGCTTGTTTATGAAGGGAAATAGAGCAAATGAGGAAGGGCACAACTGAGACCTAACCGAAAAAGAAAACACAGGTCAAGAGATTATATACTCTTTACATATGGGGAGCTGCAGTTCACATTAACAACAATGTTGGTCTATTTATTTTGAGTCATTATGATTCTACTTTACAAAAATAATGATTCCTTGTTCAGTAACAGCAAAAGAAAGGGAAATACTGCACCAGGCAAATACAATGACTTGAGTAAGAAAAAATATTGGCGGATTAAGTGCCCACACAAACTAGTTAAACGATCAGTAACAGATCTGAAAAAAGAACGATACTGTGAAAAGTTTATACTATTTTTTAAACTATCTTTTCTCAATACTGCCCCATTTCAGTGCAGTTAATTTAGTACAGCACATGGTTTCTGCATATTACTCTTATTTTCACAAACATGCACATACTCATTTTCATGCAATGAAGCAAACTTTGTTTAAAATCAAAACGGCTTTGTAGACCACGAGAAATCTGGTATAAACATCACTGGAACATGGAAACAGCATGCAATGTTGGCATGCACTCCTATAACAGACACTGAAGCTCCTGTCCCAATCACATCTGACATATATAAAATAATAATAAAGGAAGAAATACAAACATACAAGCAAACACGCGCGCACACATTTTTCTAACGCTACTAACATACTTTGGAACAATGAACAGACTAGGCTAGATCATGGATACAATAAGATGCCTTTCTAGCCACTTAAAAGTTCTTGCCACTCTTTTCAAGTAGTTAATAATGATCAACTCTCAAATCAAGCAGTGACCTACATGATACCATATATAAACATGTGTCTAACCCTTCTAGTCATCAAGTCTACCCTTAAAGGTTGCCAAAGTAGTACTTTGACCTGCATAATAACTTACTCCATAGGCTATGAATGCACTGAGTTAGGAACTTATGCCTCCAGCGAGTCTTATTTGTTGTGCATATGTACAGGTGTTTGTAGAACCACTGGTTTTGTGAAGAAATAGGAGATCAAATAGAACTGTCTTTCAGGTCATGAAAAGTGAGACACAGGTCAACTCTCACCAACCTGTAGGTGTGCTAATTTATCAGGATAGTTGAAAAATTTAAGACCTTTAATTTCATTGGTTAGAAATCCTTGGGGCTTTCCAGTTGAGTGATATGCTTGGATTTGTATATAGCAAAATAGGTGCATTGTATTCAACTGTGGGTGTGATAAGGGAAGAGTACAGAGGTAGAATGACTTATTTGTATCTTGAAGATATTCCCTTGGAATTTAACTAGACCAGATAGAAGGACTTCTCGACTACAGTGAAAACATGATGGTCAAATAAGAAAGAAAGTTATCCACATAAAGTAATTAGGTCTCTTATAACCTTTTCTGTCTGAACAGGGATGCCATTTAGAACATATGAAGTGGGAGAAACTTTGCCTCCAAACGTTACTGTGCAGCACTTTTTTTTTTTCCATTTAGTTTTTAGACCATTTTTAATACATCATGTAAGTGCATACTTCAGCCCTTGCTGGAGTTGTTTTGCATTTGTGGATGAGCAGATAACAGTGTCTAGTTTGTAGTCATCAACAAATATGGTCAACCACACTTTGGGGATATTGGCTTAGATGTCTGCAGAATAAATGCCTAGCAGAAGAGGGTCCAAGACTGAACCCTGTGGTGCCCTACTAGTTAGAATTTTACATTCAAAGAGGAAAACAGCAACTTAAACAACTTGGGATCTGTGGACAGTCAATTCTCAATATAGTGGACAATGTATGGGATTACATTAAATTTGCTTATTTTTCCAATAATACCAGCATGGGAGAAACAGTATCAAAAGCCTTGACCAGGTTGAGATAAACAGTGTGCACAGAACAACCACTGTCCCCAGCCCCTGTAACCGTTTTCAAAGAACTTTATTACATGCAGGACACAGGACCAACCTTTCACAAAACCAAACTGATAGGATCTAAATCAGTTTTAAGTTGCCTATGTCTGCATGAACTAGACCACCAAATAGTCAATCAAACCTACATAATGAAAAAAAATAACAATGCCACCTACCAAAGAAAGGCCAGTCACCACTAAAGAATCAGGAAAAGTATAGTTGTGTAAAGTCTTAACATAACAGTTGATGTCCTTCTCTTCACTGCTGCAGTATTGTATACAAAAGGAAATCCCTTGTCAAGAGTAGCCTAACATCTAACCAATATACTAAAGCTTTAGGATTTTATAGATGATGTACATCACACGTATCCTCCCTGCTCAAGGTGTAAAGCATAAAAGTGACATATGGATGTACATACTTCAGAAATTAATAGTCCCACCAGGAACAACAGTCCTTGGAAGTTGAAAGAACATGTGCATCCAGAAGAAGGAAAAGAGTTGAGAAGATGGGGTAATAGAGGGAGGGAGCAAAGAGAAGGACATCTATTGTTTTGGTAAGATTTTACACATCTGTACTACGTCTTTCCTTATCACTGCTGCAGTATTCTTCACTCAAGGGAGAATACAAAAGCTCAAGAGGAAACTTGGCAGGAGGAAGGACCAGAAGTCCCTTCAAGAAACCCATGCAGGATACCTCTGTCAAAGCCAGCCTTTGCTCTGGAAACAACATCCAATTTGTAGTGCTCAGTAAAGGTATGGACAAAGGTCCAAGTAGCAACCTTAAGGATGGAATTGGCATCCAATCCTTTGAAAAATGAACTAGAGGAAGCTATAGCCCTGGTGGAATGAGTCTTTACAAAGGCAAAAATGAAAGGAGTAATAAAAAGTTAAAACCTTAGAGATCCATGAAGAAATGGTCTGCTTAGACGTGGCCAAACCTAGAAGTCTTGAATGAAAGGAAATAAAAAGCTGTTCAGACTTGCAAATCACCTTAGTCTTATCTAAATATCTGAGTTGTCTATGCAAATCCAAGGTGTGAAGAACCTTCTCACTAGCAGACTGCTGAGAAGAAAAAAGGAGGACAAATTAATTGACTGATTAAGAAAATTCATTAACCACTTTGGGCATAAAGGAAGTATTAGTATGAAGAGACATCCTATTGCTATGAAAAACTAAAAAAGGAGGAACAGCCATCACAGCCTGGAGTTCAGACACTCTTAGCTGAAGTAAGGGCCAAAAAGAACAGTCAATGTTGTAAGAAAGCTGAAGCTGCAGGCTCAAAGAAGCCAGAGTCAAGATCTCAGGAAGGTAGAATAGGCTTCCTGGGAGGCTTGATATGAAGGATGCCTTTAAGACATTGCTTGACGTCAAACCTAGAGGCTAGAGGAGGAGTTAACAACATATGTGCAGAAATAGCCAAAAGGTGAGCTTTAACAGAAGAACATGCTAACCCAGCATGGTGCAATTCACGCAAATAAGAGAGAACCAGAGGGATCTCCAGAGAAAAGGGACCCTTGGTTATGAGCAAGTCACCAAAAAGAAAATCTCTTCCATTTGGACATATAGGATTTGTTGGTAGTGGGTTTCCTGACCTCCTACAGGACCCTAAGCATGTCCTCAGAAAAAAGGTGCTTAAAAGAGATCAAAACCCTATCATCCACAATGTAATTTGAAGAGTGGGCAAGTGAGGATGGATGAGAGACCTCTTTGTCTTTTGTGTGCAGGTCCATCCTGCGAGGTAACTTGTGGTGAGTGCCCATGGCTAGACGCAGAAGAAGAGGGAACCAATGCTGCCTAGGCCAAGATGGAGTCACCAGCAAGATTTTGGGGGAGTCCTGCTCTATCTTGAGCAGGATGCTTGGAATCAGAGGAAGGGAGGAAACATCCCTTGAAGCCAAGAATACTGCAACAGTGATATGGAAAAATATTTTAAAATTATACATTTTTTCTTGGTTACTGGTTATACAATAAGCAATGTTAGATATGCAGTTGGTTATTCTATTTCCCACCTACTTCATTATACAGTTTACCATCTCAGCATATGAACTTCTAGCATCTGCCCTAACACCTTTCCTGTCTTCTGCATCATCATTCTTTTAAAGTTTGCTGCTCTGTCCCAGTGTTAAACCTTTAGTTTCAAAATGTGGTGCTTTCTCTGACATTTTCTTTGCATTTTCACTCATCCTTTTCTTTTCTTCTTTTAATTCACCCTCAATACCATACAGCATTTTAACACACAACTTCCTTGAGAATATTTTTTTTATTTTATTTTAGTGCACCTCCACTCTAAATATTGAGTCGTCCCTCTCCATTCCATATGGGCAATCTTTAAATACTTAACTACACAACTGTCAAGAAATATTACCGCAATACAAAGTACACACAAATTAGGAACGAATAGAAGCCTGAACACTGAGGTAGTGAGAGTAGTGGTCTACATTGTGAGACTTCAACTTGCTCAGGCTCCCACAGGGAGTGGATGGAGGACATACAGAGCAGAAAACACTTAAGGCAGCCTGAAAAAAGGTCTCCAACAAAGACATACAGAGCAGAAAACACTTAAGGCAGCCTGAAAAAAGGTCTCCAACAAAAGCTGTGGACAGGAAAGATACACTCTTGTGCACCACATGAAAGAATCAGATAAATGCATCAGGATATGTGGACTGCTGTCTGCCACTTCTGGGAACAAATCAAAACTGCAGGAGGAGGAGGAGATGGACAGCCCACAATCAGTGATTATTCTAAACTTCTTCTAATAGGAAGATGCCATTCAGACACTTCAAACTAAAAATCAAGCATCGTTATGTTTGTTGTTTTCCCCAAACCACTGAGTAAAACCATTACCTGGCTAATTATTTACCACTAAATTCACTATGTTTTAGCTACAGAAGCATTACTGCTTTTAAAAAATAGTGACATGGTTTCAAGTTAACTGAAGGAAGACAGTCTGGTACAGTCAAGGCTATCTACGGTCTAGACCTGTCACAGCATATACAAGGATTTATGGATCTGATGTAATCATGGCTGTAAAAGGTTTATACATGGTGGAAGAACAACGCTCTTAAGACAAGCTCATTAGCAAAGGAACCTTATCACAGTAGCCTTGCAAAAAATAAAAAAATGTTGCATGACTTATCGAACAGTGTTCTTAAATACTTGATAAATCAGAAGACAACCTAGAACTAAGCAAGATATCTGGCATAGCCACAACAAAAGTTACTAATTATAAAGCTAGACATCTTTGTGTGAGTTCTCGCTTAGCAACCAGTGAATTAAAGTAGCACAAAAAAGTGTGTAAGCGGAGCTAAAAAAAAGTTTATACACTGCAGAACAGTGTTCATTTTGAGAACCCTTTCTAAGTTTCTTTATAAGTGATTATAAAGAAGCTGAAAGGGAAAATTCATCTGTGTATGGATACAACTATAATGAGATATATAACAAGGTCAGAAAATTTACAAAAGCATAGCAACTTAGATTCCATGCAAATAACAAAAAATATGTACAAAAAGGCAAGGAAAATAAACAATAGGGAAAGGTATTAATAACCAAATGTAAAGATACTGGCAAGTATTCATAATATATGACAAAAAAGCTGTTATGTAATATTAGGAGACCTATTCATAAACCCAAGTATGCAGCACTGCTATGATTTTATGTGCTTAGTATCATGTACTAAGACAAAAGCTATTCACAGGCAACGGGTTGAGAACTGTTACAACCAGTATGTAGTGGACAAAACAGGCATGAAAACTGTATGCAACTGAATCTACCTATAATGGTAGCCCAAGCCAGAGATTCATGAACAGAAGTGCTCATTCATAAATTTATAACGACGCAAGCAAAAACAAAAATCAAATACAGTTACTGACTCCAAAGACATAAGCACAACCACCACTTTAGCCCACATTAGTATCTGAAGCAATGGATTTACATTTTCCAAACATCTCTGTAGTCAGCCTGGTTGAAATGGGCAGCCGGTAACAATAAAGCAATTGTCTCATGTTTACTGACAACTACCTACTACTTAAAGCACTGCAGTGGTGGTGCTGCGGTAGCGTTGCCGCCTCACAGTAAGACGTTGTCCTGTTCAATTCTCAGCTAGAGCATCTTCTGTGAGGAGACATGTGTGAATGGGCATACCTTCGTTGAAGGTTGTGCATCAGGGCCAGCAACTCTGCATGTAAAAATCTACTGCCAATCATTAGCGGACCGGAGTTCCGCTGTGGCGACCCCTAACCGGGAAAAGCCGAAAGACACAACAACCTACTACTTAAACCAGCAGACAGTGTGGGACAGAGATTTATAAGTTCAGCGATGTAGTGCTCAAGTTGAAAGGCTGTCTAGCAGCACAGATTCTTTAACAGGAGGAATATATACTTTAGTCACAACCTGAAAGTCCAAATTTCTCTTCAAGCAATCCAGTCCATCGGACTGTCTAATATGTATCAAGGTAAATTATTCCAAAGATAAGTGATTTTTAGCAGTAATATAAGAGTGCTGGAGCCCAGTTTTACCCATCTTTGCCAAGAATTTTATATTACAATGTCTATGAGCTTTTGTGCTCTTATATTCTTCAATAATAAACGTAGTTTACATCTTGCACTATAAATGAGATCACCTAAAGACGCAATTTTTTTATTAAATCTCCTTTGATCCTTTTCAAGACTTTGTAGTTGACCCTGAGTATATACATTGAGTTATTGTATTCAATGACTTTTTTAAAATAAATTATAGATACAAGAGTTAAAGTGTTCATCTCTTTTAGTAACATTCCTTTGAAAAAAAAACATGTTATCTAGAAGTTTTTGTATAGATGACCTTCACGAGTACTAAAAGATAAATTTAAAGATATTATAATGCCTACAGTGGATATAAAAGTATGCACACTCCTGTTAAAATGCCAGATTTTTGTGATATAAAAAAATAAGACCACAATAAATAATTTCAAAATGTTTCCCACCTTTAATGGGACCTATAACCTGTACAATTCTATACAAGTCTTATGCTTGGGGTTGTTGTCATTTGAAAGGTGAAACTTCTCTTCATCATTCTAGGAGACGCCTGAAGGTTTTGGGCCAAAATTGACTGGTATTTGGAACTGTTCATAATTTCCTCCACCTTGACTTAAAGCCCCAGTTCCAGCAAAAGAAAAGCAACCCCAAAGCATGATACTGCCACCACCATGCTTCACCGTGGGGATGGTGTTCTTTTGGTGATGCAAAGATTTGTTTTTGCACCAAACATACCTTTTGGAATGCGGACAAAAAGTTCAACGTTGGTCTCATCAGACCACAACACATTTTTCCACATGCTTTTGTGAGACTTGATGTATTGTTTTGCAAATTTTAGCCAAGCCTGGTTGTTTTTCTGTGTAAGAAAAGGCTTCCATCTTGCAACCCTACCCCGTATTCCAGACACACGCAGAATACGGGCGATTGCTGTCGCACAACCAGTACTTGAAAGAAATTCCTGCAGCTCCTTGAGTGTTGCTGCAGGTCTCTTGCCAGCCTCCCTGACCAGTTTTCATCATGTATTTTCATCAGTTTTGGAGGGATTCCAGTTCTTTGCAATGTCACTGATGTCCCATATTTTCTCCACTTTTGATGACGGTCTTCACTGTGCTCCATGGTATATCCAATGCTGTGGTATTTTTTTTGTACCCTTCTCTTGACTGATACCTTTCAACAATGAGATCCCTTTTTTCTGCTTTGTAAGCTCTCTGCGAACCATGGGTTTTGCTTTAGCAGGCAACTGAATAAATGTCAGAAAAATTCTACTAGGACAGCTTAACTTGATTTGGGGTTAATCAGAGTCTCCTTAATAGATGTCAGGTGTGTACCCAAGAAGTCTGAATGCTGTTATTAAATCAAAAGGTGCTTCAACAAAGTATTAGTTTAAGGATGTGCACAATTATCCAACCAGCTTATTGTACGTTTTTTATTTTTTATATTTTTTCCCCTAACAGATTTGTTTTTCAATTGAATTGTACAGCTTATAGGTCACATTAAAGGTGGGAAAAGTTTTGAAATTATTTATTGTGGTCTTATTTTTTACATCACAAAAGCCTGGCATTTTAACAGGGGTGTGTACACTTTTTATATCTACTGTAAATCTTTACATTAACTTCTTGAACTTGTTTCTTAGATAAATATATCTGGTACCTTTGTATTTTATTGCTGAATTTGATTTACCTTTGACAAAAAGACAGTGTAAGTCCTGTGCCTTGCACCCAATTGCTTATGGACTGTAAATGGATGTTAAGTGCTTCAGCTTCAGTTTTATTTTGCACTAAGAATCCAAGTTTACAGTCGTCAGCATACATACAAGTCCAGAATTTATTTAAGGCACAGCTTAAAATACTAGTTAAATAACAGTGGTCTCAAGACCAATCCCTGAGAGACAACCAGAGAAAACCGGTAAGTAATCAGAGTGAATATTTTAAATTTTAACCCATTGGTTTATGTCTGACAACCAGTTTATAGTCCATCTAATAATATAATTATTTATACTAGATTTAATTAAACAGTTACAAATAACCTTATGCAAATGGTAGTCAAAAGCATGGGCAAAGTCCACAAAGATTATACCAGGCTGAAATCACATATCCAAAGCCAAGTTTATCTGATCAAAAAAAACTTACTAGGTTACTCAAAGTTGATCTGCCTTTCATGAAACCATATTGGTCAATATCATTAACTGCTAAACTACTATTTCATATTATTATTAAGATCTATTATTATTAAGATCAATTAAACACATTTCAAATATCTGCCAACTAAAGATGTCAAACGGACTGGCCTGCAATTTTCCATAAGAGTTTTATTATCCTTCTTAAAGATCGGAGTTACAGAAGAAAACATCCAAGAAAGTGAAACAAATCAATTTAGCAGACATTTATTAAAAATATTACACAATATAAGAGCAATTTTCTATTCAAGTCAAAACAATAATTAACCAGAAACCAAATCAGGTCTCATAGATGAATCTTCTTCATTTTGTTCAGGGTCCTTATAACAGGAATTTCAGCTATTATTGGGAAATGTCCAAAAACAGAAATATATTCATGGGACTTAAGAGTACCAGACTTAAAACTGGATAAGGAAAACAACTGTTAAATTCCCATGCCATAGTATAATATTCCTGAATTACTTCATTATCAATTTTAATAGTACTAATTTGTGAGGTATTATTTAATGAATTAATATGTTTGTAAAATGCCTTCCTATTAGGAGTATCCGTGTTCAGTTTGTTTTCATACTTCAACTTGGATGATGTAATTTCCCGTTTTAGTTTTCTATTTGTTGCATTTTATTATTTTTTTACGGTAGTGGTAAAAGTCTTACACATTTTGTAATTTTTTTTTTGCCTTCCTGTATAACCTTAAAATGTTTCTTTTCCACCAGACTGGAGTAAAAGAATTATGAAGTTGTTTACTCAAGTAGACTAATTACAGTAAACTCTCAGTTAACCAGCACCCATGGGGATTGGTAGATGCCAGATAATTAGAAGTTACGTACTCACCATAACGTTCCATCTGAGTAGGTAGTTCATTTGTCTGCAACCTGTGGTTATAAATAAATTTACCGGTTTTCTTCCCTAAATATCAAAATAAGGGTGAATACAAGCTGCACTCATTGGATGTTCATAGGCAGCTTCGTTTTTATACTCATAGGACAGCTGGCCATAGACCAGCTGTTCGTTTCCTTTGCCAAATTTAACTTAGGGAAAGCTATCTCTAAAGTATCTTTATCTCGCTGGATTTCCCAATGTATCCTACTGGCTTATCAAGCCTCGGGTAGACCCGCACCAGAAGGAGTTTGTGCTCATTCCACCCGCTCCATTTCTACTTCTGTGGCTTTCATGTCTAGAGTTCCTTTGGATGATATTTGTTCTGCAGCCACTTGGGCTTCATCTCATACCTTTATCAACCACTACAAGCTAGACCTGCTTTCTAGAGGGAGAGCATCCTTTGGCTCTGCGGTGCTTCGTAATATCCTTCCATGATGGCCACCCAGGGTGCAGGTAGCTGGGGACTCTGTCCCACAGGTTGCTGACAAATGAACATCCTACTTTAGATTTAGAAGTTATGTACTCACCATAACGTTCCATCTGAGTAGGTAGTTCATTTGTCTGCAACCATCCCCCCCTCCTTCCCCCTGACCTTCTTCGGATCTATTAGTTGTTAGATATCCTTTGTTGGATATATATTGAGAGGCAAACTCGATCTGAGGTCATGGAGAGTTAGCAGGGGATTATGGGTGAAGGGAGGAGCTAGGAGCTCGGATCCATTAGCTTGAAACAAGTTGCCGGCTCGGATCCGTAACCCACAGGTTGCTGACAAATGAACATCCTACTTCAGATCTGTAGTTTCTGGTTGCTTGAGAGTTACTATTAAAACAGGCCTGACTAATACTGTACCCTATACTATTTGTTTGGTTTGACTTGTTCTCAGGTTGGGGAGAGAGGAAATGTATTCCTGTCTTCCTTTTTAAAACTCTAAAAACATAAGGTATGTTTCTGGAGGGGGGGGGGGGTAAACAAAATGCAACACATGAAAACTGTACTGTATTTCTTCGATATTTTTTTGCCGGTTGCTTCTGTTCTGGTTAACTGAGATTTTACTTTATTGTTTGCAATATAGTTAATCAAATAACCATATTCAATAGGATTCAAAACAGTGCTTTCCATAACTGCAGTTTTAGGATTACCTATATTAATCTGAAATGAAATGGCATTGTGGTTAGATAAGCCAAGTGGTGGTAAAACCTGTAATTGGAGGATTTTCTCAGGAATATCAATTACAACAATGTCTAGTAAGATATTTAGTTATGTAATGTTATTGAAGGCAAAGATCTCTCAAAAACCCACAGCTTGTAACAAGCAGGTTGTTAGTGCCACACAACCAAACACTAACCAAAAGTCACACAGATCAGACCAAACACATAGACCTACAAATGCTGAGGCTCTTAAAAGTAATCTAACTAAACCACAAAGGCCTCCCAAATGTAACCTAAGAAACAAGTAACCTCAGCAACCTCAAAAACTCACAAAACAGGTATCATTCACAATGAAACATACATCTAAGTGTCATACTGACTCAGTTCAAAAACCCATAAAGCAAACCTCCACCCAATCCAGTATCTTAGACACAGATGGTTCCATCGTAAGGTACAATGATGTATCACTCATCAGGTTGTGCAAAGACATGGTCACTGTCAATTGCATGTCAGGCATTGGGATTTTCTACATTATGCAAGCACTCATGTCCTTGCACCACAAGTACACATATGACACAGTCACAGGACATGTGGGTGTACATGACTTGAGATGTACTTTCCCGGACTATATATATAAGCTGAATATGGATTCCTTAAATGAGCATGGAATTAATGATTTGCTAATACACAAATCTTGTACAGTATAATAAATGCTATGCATATTTAAAGGTAACAGCTGATAACACTGGTGATCTGTGTTCCTTGTGTCAAAAGTTGGATGATTTGCTTACCACTGTTAGAAGTAAATCTAGACTTGATGATGATTGCAGTTGTGCAACTGACACGGCTTGGAGAACTGTTGTTTCATATATTAATGACTGGACTGATGAGATAAATAATGTTAGGCAAAGAAAAAAACAGAACACATTTAGGAAATGATGCATCTATTGCCTGTAATGATTATTCAAAACCCTTATGAAACAAGACGATGCCCCTGACAACTTTGGAAATCTTGATGCAAGTATTCAGCAATCTGAGGATCCAGATTGGTTAGAAGGAAACAAAGAAAGAAGAAGTTCACAACAAATAAGAAAACAAACCTGATTAATGCCTGTAAAGTAAAGAGAATATGCACTAAAAAGGACATTGCTTTATGTAACACACAGGTTTTACAGGGAATGATAATATTTTTTTTATCAGAAAACCTTCAGTCTACAGAAAAAGGCATAATTTTTCAAAAAGAGAAGGTAGAAAAAAAGAGGCAGGTGAAAAGGAAGAAATCAAAATTGAATATGGAAGGACTGAAGAACATTACTGTAAGAAAAAACAAGAGAAAGACAGATGTTGACTACATGGCTCAAGCTGTGGATTTACAATGCCAGCTCGATGAAAATTTAATACACAATAGATTAATAAGACTAATGGTGATGAAGATCTATCCTTTGTAACAATTGACAGAGCCGATATTACTGTATTAGAAGTTGAAGATTCTTCAGAGCTGGTCAGCAAAGACATTCTTGTAATTGGAGATTCAATTATTAGAATAACTGATACTTACATTTCCAGAGCAGATCATGAATAACGAATAGTGTTATGCTTGCCAGGAGCAAAAATAGAAGATGTGAGACAAGCCTTGAAACGCCTTAACGTAAAATAGTATGGATCTGTTTTTATTCATGTCAGTACAAATGATCTCATCCGCAAGGATTCTCTGACTGGTAGTAGAGAACTGACAGCCCTCTTAGTATAACTTTTACTGGTGTTAGGACATATTTTTCACAAATCACCTATTGAAAGGATAGTCAGGTCACTGTGAATAAAAATATTTTTGGGGTAAATACCTACATGGAAAAAATGTCCTGTTTTAAAAAAATGGAAATGTGTAGAGCATCCAAGCCTAGTTTTGGGCACACTTGTGTTCAGGCAGGATGGCGTGCATTTGTCGAGATAAGGGAAGAGAATTTTTGCAGCAGACATTTTGTAATATTTATCAAACACCAGGCAGAATTTTTGCCAGGTCAAAAATTCAACATTTCACAGACAGCAACATTTAATGCATCTCTGATGGTTAATGATAGCAGCATTAATAATAAAGTGTTTTTTATTGGAAAATTTTCTATGTCCTCACAAGATTGATGTTGTTATTGTTTATGAAACATGATTAAAGAAAAATGACTGCAAACCAGTTCTGCCAGTGTATAAATGTTTTCACTGTAACAGACATTCTAACAAAAAATTAGGTGAAGGTGTTACAGGGATTAAAGATAGTTATGAGACCTGTGAATATTACATGTTCAGTAATAACACCAATACTAAAGACTGTGTGTAACTGTGACAATAAAGACATACCTGGAACATATAACAATTGTCGGAGTTTACAGACCACCAAAGTCAAGTGCAGACATCCTAAAGGAATTCAAAAATTTCTTACATGAAACAGTGGAGGGAGGAATAATATTAGCTAGGGACTTAAATTTACCAGAAACAGACTGGAATAATATTGATCCAACAACATTAGTAAGGAAATTATTCACAACGTAAATTCAGGAATAATTGCTTCAGGATTGTAAAAAAACCTACCGGGGACAGCACATACTAGACATTGTTTGTGTTCCTATAGAAAATACTGTTACTTCAAGTCAACTTTTACCACCATTGATGTGCTGTGATCATGGGGTTATTGAGGTTAATTTGTTGCTAGATAATTCTGGCAAACTGAAATCTAAACCAATGCACATAAGGTTAATTACAGATTATATGGAAGCAAAATAGTCACTATGTAAAACTAACTGGAGTGAAGTGTTCAGTGGAAAACTGTAGATGGAATGTGGAAAGTTTTGAAACAGAAATTGTTTGAGTGCAAAAACATCAGGATCTAGGCATACAATGTCAGAGGGATACAGTCCCATAAGAAAAAGATATCTGATTAAGGTGAGAGACAAAAAATACAAGAAATGGAAGAGAGGTCGAACTACAAATTTGAAAACTGAAATAAACAAGATGAACAAATAGATTAAGCATAGTGTGAGACAAGGTAAAGAAAATTTTGAAGTATATTTATATAAAGATATTGAGCATAATAGGAAACCTTTTTATAGATACATAACATGTGGAAAGAATAAAGACATACAAATTGATAAACTGTGTGCAGATTCTAAAATTTATTCTCAGACACAACAGATTATAGAGATATTTACAAAATCTTATGCAAAAAGTTTGGCTCCACAAAAGGGGTACCCCGATAAGCTGTCCTAGTGACATCCAGATAACCTCAGATACTAGAATCAAATGAGATTATAATGAAAAAGAACTGCACAAACTGGATCTAAACAAAGTACAGGGAGGAGATGGAATTAGTAACAATGACCTGACAACACTTCAGCAAGAACTTATGGTACCATTATATATATATATATATATATATATATATATATATATATATATATATATATATATTATTCATTAGGTCATATGCATATGGGGAGAATCCTCAAGGTTGGAGACGTGCACTTATTAAACCTGTCTTTAAGGGATAAGGGAGTAGGACAAACCCAGAGGCATATAGACTCTTAAGTCGACTTTCATGTTGTGGAATAATAATGGAGAAGGTAACACTGGATAAGTTACTGTCAGAACTGGATAGGTTGGGACGTGAAACTATATATCAGCATACATATGTTGAAAATAGATCTATTACCACATGTAACATGATGTTCTATAACAATATAATAACAGCTATGAATTAAAAATTGTGATGTGATGTAATGTATATACACATAACTTCAGCATTTGACTGTGTCATACAGAAAGCACTGATCAATATCCACGGTGGTGGTGCTGCGGTAGCGTTGTCGCCTCACAGTAAGACGCTGATCGGTTCGACTCTTAGCTAGAGCGTCTTCTGCGTGGAGACATATGTGAATGGGCGTACCTTCGTCGAAGGTTGTGCATTAGGGCTGGCAACTCAGCACGTAAAAATCAACTGCCAATCATTAGTGGACCGGAGTTCCGCTGTGGCCACCCCTAACCGGGAAAAGCTGAAAGACACAACAACATACACAAAGCACTGATCAATAAGTTAGAACAACTAGGTACTTATTTACTCTTGATAAGATGGATAGCTGCATGGCTTACAAATAGGACATGGCAAGTATCATACAGCAACTGGACAGCTGAAATCATTGGTTACAGTCAGGGTGTCCCAGAGGGCTCTGTCCTAGACACTTACTTGCTTAGATTGTATCTTCCAGACCTAACTTTTTCATCTGAATATTCTGCAGTCTATATGCAGATGACCTGAAATTGGGTAAACTGATTACGTGTTACAGATAAGGCATGTCTGCAAAATAACTTGACTAGATTGACCATTTGGGCACAGGATGCAGATAAATACATCAAAAACTAGCCATATGAGATTTGGAAGACATAAATTGAAAGATGAATATTTAATACAGCAGACAGTGATTGAAACAGTGGACTCATTTAAGGACCTGGGTATATGGGTAGATCCAGCTATGGGTTTTTCTAATCATATCAACCAATTGGTTAATGATAGTTATAGAACTATAGGCTGTATAAAAAGATTTAAAAAGTTTAGGAAATCAAAAATGATGAAGTCATTGTTAGCTACATTATACCCAAACTTAAGTATGGAATAACAATATGGAAACTATATAAGAGAACAAGCTTGAGTAGACTGGAAAGAGTACAGCGGAAATATACCAAGGGCATCCATGGATGTGAAAATTTAAGTTATTATGTAAGACTAAAATATCTGAACCTGTACAGCGTCTCTTACAGATATCCAAGTGGATATCTTATTCAGGTATATAGGGCATTTGGAGACAACTACCTCTGGGAATGTTTGGGGGTTTCAAAAAGTACTAGGGAATCATCAGACAACCTATGTAGAAGATTCTAAAGGAAATGAGAAGTGTACTAACTGGTTTCTGATAGAGTAGCTGATGCATGGAACAAACTAACACATTACAGCAAGTACTAGTTTAGATATTTTTAAGAACAGCCTGGACACTTATTATAAGTGTTTTGGTATACTGGTAAGCTAGAAAGGCATTAATGCCCGTGCTTGAAGTATTTGTATGTATGTAAGCTAAACATGTCTGCTGCCATCCAAGTAGTCCATCAGCTGCACATAAATTTGTACAAATGAGAAAAGTAATGCAACCTGCCTGTCCTCCCATCACACAGCAAGTGAACATAAATCAAGAGCTTAATGGATAATTCTGCTGTAGCAAAATTTGCCCAGCTCTAAGAAAATATGTCCAATTTTTAGTGCCCAGAAATATTGCATAGCTTTGAAAATAGCATTAATATGCAAAACCTGTGTTGTGTACCAAATTAAATACACAAACTGGGCTGTATTGAGAAAAGATGCACTTTAAAAATGCATAAACTTTTCGCAACATAGTTATTTTCAGATCTTACTGTTTAATCCATTTGGGTGGAAACTTAAATCTGCTGATTACTGCCCACATTTTTTAAGTCTTTGTACTTGTCTGGTACAGTATTTTCCCTTTCTTTACTGTTACTGAACAAGGAATCTTGCTTGTGAACTGCACCTGCCTACATGTAAAGAGAGTATATTTAATCTCTTGACCTCTGTTTTCTTTGTCTTTTTTGGTTAAAGCACAATTTCCCTTCATAAACAAGGAGCTGTTGCTTGATTTATCAATAGTCTCTAATGTCTTGATAGAATATATCAACATTTACTTATCTTAACCTGGTGAATTGTGTTGGAGCTATCCACAAAAAAGAAGCAAAGCCAATCTTATGTTCATACTGCAGGATTATTCCTGGAATTTGTTACTTGAACAGCTACAATTAAGGTGGGTATGCTCTCAGTGTTCTATGTTCATCGTATGGATCACTGCTACTGTGTAACTCATCACATATGGGACAGGCCTTACTTCTAGGTGTTCGATGCAGTGGTGGTCAAGTGGCTTAAGTGTGAGAATGTAATGTCCCAGTGAGTTTCACTGCAATGTATTGTACTGTACAAGTTGGCAGTGTACTTTTCAGTTTTTTTTTTACCATTTTCTCCACTGTGGTGCAACAATGCAGTTGGGGTGTGTGTGTGTCTATGTGTGCGTATGTATATATATATATATATATATATATATATATATATATATATATATATATATATATATATATATATATATATATACACACACACACACACACACACACACACGGGTACGTATAACTTCACCTAAAACTCATTTCACCAAGACCAAATCACCTAAAGTTAATTTCACCTAAAACTCATTTCACTGACAAGTAGTACTCTAAAGCAAGTCAATGGTATATGTCCTTTTCCCCAATGTAGTGTGATCCTAGTGTTAGTATATATAGTAAGGGGGGGGGACATAGCCCCCCCCCCACCTAGTTGACTTTTACCAAATAATGTAAAACAAAACCAGACACCATAAAACCAAAGTAATTGGGAGGCTTTGCCCCCCACACCCCCCTTAATTATATATACTAACACCAGGATTGCACTACAGTGGGGAAAAGGACATCAACCTTTGACTTGCCTTATTGTACTACTTGTCAGTGAAATGAACTTTACGTGATTTGGTCTTGGTGAAATGAGTATATGCGTGCGTGTGTGTATGTATAATTTTGGGGTGTGGGGGGTTTCCTCCATATTAGGGGGTGTAGGGGGAACTCCCCCTGGAAATAAAGTTTTTTTTTTTTTTTAACTTTTTTTCAGCATGGAGTTTTTGATATTTAATTTCTGAGAAATGGTGAGACAAAAAAAAGTCAATAGTTTATAGGAAAACCATGGGAAAGTCTTAAAGCAGTACCAGAGCTGATCAGAGCCTCAGGGTTGGTGAATCACAAAGGCCCTTTGTCATCATCAGCTACATATGCCAACTCATTACTATCCTTGATAACAACACTGTTACAAAGGTGTCAGTGGTATCATAGCCACATACAGTAAAGTGTCTGCTTACTTTAAGAGATGTGTGTGTTAATTCTGGAAGTTGCTAATTTAGGGTGGCATCCAATACCCCCATGAACAAGTGGTGGTCTAACATTTACAAGTTAGTTAGGATGCATAATATACTAGTCATTACAAGCACAGTGAAGTATGTGTAGCATTCAATATTCCTGTGACTTTGAATAAACTTGTAAATTAAAAGTTTAATGTCCATAACTTACTTAGAATCATTTAACTAAGGACCATAAACCAGGAATACCTACAATTCAGTGCTTTTATAAATACATTTTTTAAATAAGACAAACCACTGCGAAGTTATAAACGGGTTGCATAAAACAGATTCCAGAGCACCAGAAGTTAATTTTTGACTACACATTTTTCATTGCTTTGCTAACAAGGAACCACTTATCAAAAAGAGTGTATAGATCTACATACTCCATTCACACACTGTTTATAACATCTCCTGGGCACTGGGGTATATGCATTTGTTAGTTGAATACCCTAATGCCCAGGGTAGTTAAAATGTACATTCAATTTCTGGAGCTGATTAAAATATGACTATCATAAACTTCACCTATCTCTATCCTAGGAGAGCCGACGGTCCCAGATCTCCATGCGTAAATGAGCTCTCTAAAGCTAAAAACAAAGCATCAATGGGGAGCATCAATGGGACCGGGGGTGTCCCGGCTGTGCTGAAATTAAATGAGCAATTAAACCAAACAGTAATTGCAGTGCAGCCTCTCAGTTTAATGCGTGCACAGGTGGTTAGGAGACAAGGGTAGTCCCGGCACCTGGTGTGGCAACTGTGGTCCCCCTGGCCAATTGGTAACCCACAAAACTTGTAGCTTAACAAGTCTAGCAAGTCTAGTCTGCAAAGCCATGGAGAGGAATGGAGAAGCAGGGGACTATAATAGGGGTTTGGACCCGACTTGACCCGACCCCAGTTTTTTTTTGTCAAGGGAAGATCATGCCTTTTGAACTTGACTCGACTTTCTCAAATAGTCACCAGGCTATTGATGAAGAAAGGCAGTCAGTCCATGACCTACCCCTTACCTTTGCGAAAATACACACAATACCCGTGAAATTGTAGAAAAAAACCAGCTTAAAATGTAAATGGATCCCATATGTATGCAACACAATGCAAAGCAACAGGGAGGGACAGAAAACCTGGAGTTTAGAGTTGCTGGCTGTGTGTCACTCCAAAGTGTCCCACAGTGGTGTCCGGCAGGGGTCGGGTCCTTCTATTGTTTGTTTCTCATTCTCAGAAGAACAGGCCAACATGACTGACTTTGACAAACAAGTTTGCAGAGATGACTGCACTGGGCGCATCGACACTGTTCCTGTCTCTTTCACTTATCAGAGACCAATGATCGAGTACAATGCCCCATTCGGGATGTATCTCACCCGACATCAGGCGATAGGACGATATATATGGATATAGGGGAGAGATGAGACTTTACTCACTTAGAGAATCCCCTATGCTGTGGAATAAAAATGCGGAGCGGGATGTGAGGCACCGCTGACTCTGTTCAAGAGAAATCTAGACCTGTGGATGGGAGATCGAAGATCCTCCCGAATCATCTCTGGGTCACTGCTGACAGAGGCACAACAAAACAATGGGCATTTTATTTATCAAAGGGTATATGACAATACAATTTGGGCTAGGCTTATAAAATGCCTAGGGCAGATAGCCTATAAGTATTACTGGCTGGACCAGTTCTGACCCTCTGGGTGTGTCTAAAGAGGTCACGGTAGGGTTGGTTGAAGTTCTAATGAGGTGCTTTCAAAACCATCTTCAAATGCATTGCCAACAGGAAGAAAGACTGCAGGTGAGGCTCCTCAATTGCTAGCAATTCCAGGTATCATCTGCATGAATCTGAAAGCTTTATGACACCCCAACTGAAATGCTACTATATCAAATTCTCAAATTCAATGACTCCAAAAGAATATTACCTCCACAGAAAAACATAAAAAGAGGGAATAATCATAATCATCATCATCATCATCAATGCCATAACCAAGCAGTGAGTAGATATGGGAAGCTGAAACCAAGTTCGCTTTTTTTGTCCCCAGTGATAGAACAGGATAAGAGCTGAAGGCGTTTGTCTCCTTTTTCACAGGGGAGAAGTGCCTTAAAAGGGGTGGCCTAAAAGCAGAGGCACTATGAGAATTTCTTGCCAGGTAGCCATGTACTCTTTGGTGACCCATCTTTAATAAAAAAAAAAAAAAAAGGGGGAGGTAGTGTAACAGACATTGCTGGTACTAAGATGACTTGGTAAAAATGAGGAGGCTCGGAATGTTCTGGTTTACATTACAAAAATTAGAAGGCAGCCTCTTCCCCACACCTAGGAGATTCATGCAGAAATTAGGTATTAATGCGTATTGGAGGAGAGAGGCTTCTGGCTACACAATGAGGTTGCTAGCCAAATGTGGGAATCTAGGAATGTACATTCAGCTGTGTTGCAGTAATGAAAGGTTGAGAGGCCTAGAAAACTTTGATGTATGTATCCCACCATCAGCCTATAAAAAGTTACTAACAGATTCTGGTGTATCTACTGTTGCTATCAGGACCAATGGCATATCATGTGTTGCCTCTAAAGCAATGATACCCTCAGACTCTAGCATGAGTAATAGGTCTACAAAGTTCTCAAATTCTCAACCTGCAAAAGGCTGGACATCCAGATTCTTGCCCATGTACTTGGAGTTTCACACTGAATTAGTTAATGATGCCCATCCCTCTTAAAAAGGAGTGGAGGCCCCTTGGCCTAAGGCTAAGAGCATGCATTCTCTGTGCAAGCATCTTCTTATTAAAAGAAGCACAAACATTATACTCAGAAATGTTTTGAGAAGGCCCTAGGCATAAAAGATAATGACCGTGATTGATATGGTTAATCTGTCATCTACTAACATACTTGCTGGTGACCTCTGTGGGGAATGACACTTAGCATGTAAAGATAACTGTAAGACAGATTTGACTGAAATACACAAATTACAATGCAACACAGACAGATGCTACATACATACTTTAATGCTAGAACTGTAAGAGTAAGTTTGTTCTTAGTAACTTTTAAGACAAAGGTTGCATGCCTTAGGAACACTTAGCAAACCAAATTTTCCCAGACTGCTAGTAACTTCCTTATACCCCATAATATAGTACAACAGTCTCCTTTACCAGATCAGAGGTTAACTGTGATAAAGAACATAATACAAGATATACAGAACCTTCAACAGCAATGTGGGGCTGGAGGGGTACTTCAAAGGTTGGATCTGCTATTATGGATGTAGTATTAGCACTAAGTATGTAACTTACATATCTGTTAACAGCAGGTCCTTCCTTAAAAACTTGTATGACAGTGTTCCAAGATCTTTCTACTGAGTAGACCTCTCAAGAGCACACAGAGATGCAAGACCCAAAGAAAGACTAAATCTGTTGATGATATTTAGCTTCTAATGCTTCACAAAAATTGAGAAGACCATGAATCTGCCTCACACATGCCATCAACAGCTGCATTTTTGAAACTGACGAAGTAATTAAAGCTCTAGTAAAATCAGCTTTATTGATCTGTGGTAAAGACTTGTTATACTTAAAGACACCACAATTTAATGCATTTGGGACTTCTGGTATGGCAGCACTCTCAGCAGTAGTACATCTGTTGAGCTCTGTGAGTGTGTGGAAACTGTGCGTGTTAAACATTAAGAAAGTAACATATAAATGTCAGAATGGCTGAGGTCATGGAGCACTTCAAGAAGACAGAAGCAGCCCAGACAAAGAAAGTGTGTGCATAAAACATATATGGACGTAATGGAGAGTGATGCTGAGAAGCTGGTTACATAAGTGACAATATAGTAACAGATTAAAAAATGGAAAAGATATTAATAGATAATTTTTAGCATACGAAAATAAAATAGAGGACATTCAACAAGGTCTGAATGAACAGCTGACAGCAGTTCAGGCTCTGGTGAAGCAAAATAAAGAATTTAAAACAAGAGGAGATACAATGGAAGCAAAACTAGTCTGCGTTGAATTAGAGTACAAAGCCAAAATAAAATCTTGTCAGACATACCAAAAAAATTTGAAGGGCAGGACTGCCATAAAGCAGTAATAGCACTATTTTCACAATGGATAGACCTTTTAGAAAATGAGATAAAATTAGAGAGAGCACAATGGACTGCATGGCATCCTGAGACGGAAGGAAATAAAAGGCTAAGACTAGACAGAATATGATTTTAAATGTTTAATCTTAGAAAGTACTGAAGGATTTATGGGAACCTATCAAGAAACTGCTGGTTAGGAAAACAGTCTTCACAGCCCAATATTTTTCCTTCGAGATGAGCAGAAGGAGAGGAGCATTTAACCAAGTCATAAGACTTTGAAAGACAGTGGGACCCAATGGAAGATGCTATATCTGGAGTCCTTTAGGGTATTTCTGCAGGGAACCATAAGATCCTTCATGAACTTGAGGGATTTCACTGCTGTCTTTCAGAAGCTGTCAAATTACAGAAGTGGGCAAACTGAGGAGTAGACTCAACATTGGCAAGGAGGAGGTTTAAGTCAAGGAAAAAGTAACTGGCAGGAGAGGGACTTCTTTCCCCTGTTTCAAAAGCAATGACTGAGGAAAAAGGTGGACATAAAAAAGGAAGTCCAATATCAAGCTGCAATGAAAGTACAGAGCAAGAATAACACATGGACATTTCAGAAGCACAGACTGTCTTGCTTTGCTGGGTAAATAAAATGGCATTATTTTTATGTCTAATATCTAAACACATAGACATTCCAGATGCATGGAATATATAAAATAACTGACTTGTACTGTTGGGGTAAAATGGTAACAAGGTGCTATTTCTATGGGTGATATCTCATTATGGTTCTTAATGCATAATATAACTGCACTGTTTTGTTACTAAAAGAATGTTAATCAATCTTTGCCATTACTGTTCCTACTTATCAACACAAAGTCCACAAATCATTCACTTATACCTCCCCCACCCCCACCCTAGGACTAATGCATCTGTAGTGACTGTGCCTAAGGAAGAGGGTAGGTGGAAAAGACTCTTAGGGCAGGAAATGTTTGTATCCCTCCACCATACTAAATGATCCCTGCATGTCTGTGAAATGTGACTCTGAAGCCAAAGTCTACCTTCTGAGACCACTGGACTGAAAGGGTCCAGTGAAGAACTCTCAATTGGTATATTCCATAAGGAACCATGCAGTGACTATTACCATAATATCTAACATCCTGAGACAGAGGTAGAAGCAAGAAGAGATGAGGCTTTAATCTGGAGAGACAGGATTCAATCCACTGAGAGTCTTGCTCTATTATACACTGTGCCCAAGCTGCAGTCTATAAACATAAAAACTATGTCAGCTGAAGATGGGACTTGGCAAAATTTAATGTTACCCCCGAGACTCGGACACTCATATAAGACTCCTTCAGCAACACTACTTGTTACATAGATAAGGCAGTTAGAAACCAGTCATCCAAGTATAAGTCAGCTTTAGCTCTCTACAATCTCGAGTGAGCTGCAAGTACAGGCATGCATTTTGTAAACACCCAGGGAACTAAGGTCAGACTAAATGGAAGAATCCAAAACTGAAAACGACCATCTCCAACTATGAAACACAGAAACTTCCTGCATTCCTTTGTGATTGTGATATGGAAGTAGGCATCCTTGAGGTCTAAAGAGTACACCCATTCTCCTTCTGCTCGACAAAGGAGGACTGACAGTACCATGGCCATGTGGAATGCTTCCTTGTGGACAAATGCATCTAAGGTGCTTAGATCAAAATTGCTAAAGGTCCTTTTTTCTGGCACTAAAAAGAAGCTACAGCAATATCTGAACATATTCTGATCTGGTAGACCTCTAGGATGGATCTCTTCGTTAAGAAGTTTAAGACCACTGGTCTTTTGTCTCCTTCTTCTGATGGGGCAGAATTGGGAAGCAGGAACATACGAAAGACAGCTTTTTAACCCTGGCTTTAAATGCCTTCACCCATCTGCCCTTGTTTAGATTTTCAAGCCATCACATGACAGGAAATATGACTAAGACTGTTTTCAGATGGAAGCCGCTGGGCAAAGTATCACTGCTGATGATGATAATTACTTACCAGAAGAGGTCAGTGTTTGCCCAACCATAATTCCTGCTTCAGGGCCTGTAAACTCAATGAAAAGTAAAACCGAGTGCTATGGTTCATCCTAAACTGCTGCTTCTGTGGCTATTACCCATGTCTCCACCATATCTTTTGAGGGTTCCTTGCAATCCTGCAAAACAGGTTTTTACCCATTTTCTCCACTTTGCCATAACTGCCTTGGCGTCATATATAATACTGGTCCTTTGAATGGGGAATTAACGAAGGCCACTGCTGAATTCTCAGTAAAATCTGTGTGCTGCCAAATGGCTATGCCAGATCCCACAGCCCCAACTGATTCTTCGACAACACCGTACTCAAGATTTGACATCAAAAATACTGACTTTGGCTGGTTTAACACCAGGTGCATTTCATTAGAGATACCCCAGAGATCTGCTGTATGGGCCAGGTAGTTAAGCACCCAAAAAAAAATTTGAAGGATGCAAGCATGCTTGTCTAGCTGACACAACACTATGGAATCCTTACTGAGGGTGTGTATGCATAGGGCACTAACAGCAGCTGCTGAAATCACAGTGTCCACTTTTGGAATCTCTAAACAGAAACCTTATCTCTAAGAGGGTGCAGGACAGAATCGTTTTTATTTTAACAGGGGATGGGGTTACCAGATGTAGGTTCTCTTAAGCAATAGCGGTGGCAACTTTTAAAATGTTGGTCAATGATGGAACCACCCGAGAAGATTGTTCAGCAGATCTAAATACCTTCTGCTGTACATGCTAGGGGGAAGATATGGGGTTACTGGACCAGCTCCCTCTATAAAGCATCATCTCCAGGACTTACCCAACAGGTGGAGATGCAAAGGAATATATTATGTCCTCATTATCCAAGTCTGACAGAGATTCAGCAGTTAAATCTACATGCTTTCTCTTGTATGGCATTTCTGAGAATCTTCAGAGAGGCAGAATCCAATGATGGAGAAAGCCTTCCTTCTGGAGCTAAACAGTGTAAAGAGAGATGATGAATGGCCTTGGTGAGTCTGTCCTGTAAGACAGCCTGTAGGCTCATATTGAGGGTAAAACCAGTATCAAAGGAGGGTACGACTTCAAGGGTAACACAGCTGAGATCCTGCCTAACTTGGAATTAAGATGAGTGCTGGCTTAGAAATTACCTGTACTGAATACCTGAACTTCATTCATACAACAAGAGTAGAGGCTAGTGTTGAAGATGGATTGAGCCTGAATACAAATTCATTAGGCCACTGTTGAGATTCAGAGGTTTGGTATTTGAGACACCAATGGCATGGTCAAGGCTGACAATACTAGGGGCAAGATCACTGATTTCAGGATTGAAGCCAGTGCTTCAATGGCTGAAGCAGGTTGTGGCATAATTTTTTAGACTGTGCCAGTCAATGCTGGTATTTTCAGGACCAGTGCCAAAAACATGGGGACTAGGAAGCAAACTTCAGTGTCCCTGGTGTTGGACAGTAAATAATGGTCAACTATTTGTCCCTTAATAGGACTGTGGAAGGGAAAAAGGCATTGAGAAACTTAGGCTGAGCTTTGAAAAACTAATTAAAGTGAAAGATAAATGGGAAGGAGTCTTGCATTGGAATTGACAGTTTCAGCACTGGAAGTTTAGAATCAAGACTAAAACGCATTTCTTTTTCTGTCAGTGACACATTACCACAGTGAATGCCAGACACTTTGAATCACGAGATACAGTTAATCAGAACCTGCTGACTGATTTTAGAAGCTATCTCAAAATATGGGAAGAAGATTCTTGGATGCTTTGAAAGCTCTTTTTTTGGGGGGGGGGGCTTCAATAGCTCTAGGATGAGGATACAGAATGGAAAGAAGAAGGAATCCAGCTCTGAAAAATCAGACATCACCTGAACTGATAAAGCCTTCTTATACAAATATAGCTGCAACTGTTTTATTTTCATTTCCTAAAAGTGAAGGATGAAACCTGTGGAGAAGCAGAATACTTTGTGTGTGACTCTTACTTAAGCAAATAACACACTAAAGGTGCCTGCCCTGGGATGGAATTTTTTCCCATTAGCACACCTCATTCCATACAGGCAGCCACCCAAAGTAATACAGAAAAAAAATCCCCATAAAAGAATGGAATGAGAATACAGTTACTTCAAACAACTTTAAGTAATGTGCATACACATACACACACACACACAAAATTATTTTAAATAAAGACAGCAAACCCAGATAAACTAGGATGAATATACTAAGACAATCTAACTTTTGACTAAAACAGCACTTCAGAAAAATATATAGAGGTAGTTGAAGAAAATAGCCAATGCCACTTGAGTGCCTAGAATCAAAATGGGGAAAAAAGTTTCTGAAAGGAAAACATGCCCAAAAGCTGGAAATAAGTGCCACAAATATTGATTACAAATTGTATAAGTATATATAAAGTTAAAAGTTGATAAATCACTTGCCATCTTGCAGAAATATTAACAAACCAAAAAGCAGACTGAGGCCATTACAGACATTCATTAATGCACTTAACTTAGGTTCATAGGTGTGTGCTAGGCTAATGGTCCTGGAGCCTTTACAAGCTTATCCCATAGAAGTGCCCTGGCATTATGCCACCCGATAGCAACAAAAAATCTATAAAGAGTGGCACAGTGCATTATAGGAAACAGGAAAGGTGATTTGCAGGCAAAGCTGGACTGCTGAGCAGCCATAATGCCTACAACCTTAGTCCTATCATCTAACAAGGATGAAACTATTCTTATCACGTAAGTAAAAGTAATTTCCCAAGAGAAGTACTTATAGTCAACTTTGGCTTTGCCAAAAATGGTAACAAAGCTTTAAGAACTTCCTTTGTAGCAAAAAGTATTTGAAAGTGGCGCAAGCATTTCTATCCTTTTATACTAAACATCCTACTGAGACCTGTAGCATGATGAGGATGCGATGTCTGAAACCTCAGATAGTCAGGCCAGAGAGTCGGACAAACTCCTAGAAGTGCAATTTCACAACTAATCAATCAAATGCAGATGAACTACTAAAGTGCAGGGGGAAATTAGATCTCCCACAGTTTCCTAAATTATCACACTGCTGTACAACTTTGCACACACTTCTGGATTAACCCAGCTCATCGGTGGCTCAAGATTAGCATCAGAACATTTAGATTTTATCTACAGCCTTTGGTACCGTAAACTCTCAGTTAACCATAATTCAAGCAACCAGAAAAAAAACGGAAGAAATACAGTACAATTTTTATTTATTATTTACTTATTTCAGTTTGATGACTGGGGAAGTCCACTGGACCTAGAAGAGCCCATTTTTAGTGGAGGCCTGGGGAGAAAAGCTGCAGTGACAATGACAAACATACAAAACAAAGGAGTCATCAGCTTCATGCAGACTATACAATATTAAAAAGTCATTTACAGAATATAAAATCTTGCAACTATATGGTCTTAGAGTCATTTACAGAGTGTAAAATTGCTGGAAATTAAATATTAAAGTCTGGAGAAAGTTGAAAGAGGAGTTGCAGCAGAAAGGCTGTGAATGCAGACGAAATGCAGGAGGAGGTTAGCACTGTACAGTATAATCAGAAAAGTTAGAAGATTAGATGTAGGTATTAGAGGGACTTGTGTTGGAGTAGAGCATGAGCACTCCCACTTTGAAGATAGGTAGGAGCAGTGGAGGGATTTGAAGTTGGAGTGGTTTTGAGTATTTCGGGTGGCCACGGTGGTGCAGCGGTTAGCGTTGCCGCCTCACAGCAAGAGGATCCTTGGCTGGGGTGCTTTCTGTGCGGAGTCTGCATGTCCTCCCTGTGGTTGCGTGGGTTTCCTCCCACATCCCAAAGACATGCTGTAGGTGGATTGGACACACTAAATTGGCCCTAGGTGTGAGTGTGTGTGTGCCTTCTGTGAAAGGTTGGGCGCCGGGCTGGCAACTTGACACTGTAAAACTCCACTGTCAATCATGAGCGGACGGTAATCCACTGTGGCGACCCCTAACTGGGAAAAGCCGAAAGAAGAATAAGTGGTTTTGAGTATTTCAAAGGTAGGGAGGAAGTGAGTTCCATAGTTTAGCTAAGGAGCAGGACAGCAGAAGGTGCCCTGGGGGCCATAAAGGTTTGTAGATTTTAAGGAGGTTTTGATTTACTAATCTAAGTGAACAATTAGGAATATCGGGGGTTAAGGTGGTGCACAGAGAGGGACTGCTGGATGGCTTGAATATGAGCTTATGGGCAGTGGTAAGTTTGAGAAGGTTCAGGTAATTAGGAAGCTTGAGTCATTGCAGAGAGTGGAGGGAGATGCAGTGATGGAGGCATACATTTCTACAGTTGGTGAATTTGCAGATTTTATTGTAGCAGGCTTCCAGTTTGGTTTGTAAGCAGAGCTGAAGATTAGTGAACAGAGGAGCACCGTACATGAAAAAGGGGAGAAGGTATGAGGAGGCTAAGGTCCTTCTGGTAGAGGGAATAAGGTAGTGATTATGCTTATATAAGAGTCCTAATTTTTGGTGTGTTTTTTTTGATGTTTGTTTGGATGTGGATACTGAATTTTAGATGTTCATCAATGATGACACCGAGCAGTTTAGTGTGTGGCACAATTTCAATGGGGAGGTTATTCTGGTGTATTATTTTGAAGGTGTTTTTATCAATGGTGGAGTTCTTAGATGGAGAGATCATCATTAATTTAGTTTTGTTAGTGTTTAGGGTTAGGTGGTTGTTTTGTATCCAGGTTTCAGTATTTGAGAAAGCTGACAGTTTTCTGCAAAAGGCTTGAGGGTGAGTCAGCTGAACAGATGATTGTTGAATCATTAGCATATTGGATTAGTGTGGTATCAGAGATGGAGTGGTGAAAGTTAATGATGAATATATTGAAAAGTAAGGGGCCAAGGACAGAACCTTGAGGTACACCAGTAGGGGTGTGTAGGAAAGATGAAGTGGAATATTTCCATTTAACAGCTTGTTGTCTTTCGGAGACATAGCTAGTGAACCAGGCTATAGTGGAAGGGAAGAGATTAAGGGAGGAGAGCTGAGACAGGAGTACAGGGTGGGAGACAGTGTCAAAGGCTTTGGAGAGGTCTAGAAACAAGGTAGATATGATTTTGCCAGAGTCACGAGCATGGTTAATGGTCTTGAGGAAGGAGAGAAGGGCAGTGATGGTAATGTGGCCAAAGACGGAATCCATGCTGTGTGGCATTTAGGAGGTTATTATTACGAGTTAGATATGGCATCAGTTGTGAATCAATACCTTTTTCCAGGATTTTTGAGAGTGCAGAAAGAATGGCGATAGGCCGGAAATTGGTGGTGTTGGTGTTTTTACCACCTTTGTGGAGTGGAATGATGAATGCTCGTCTCCAAAGTGAGGGAACACAGGATTCTTGAATGGACCTGTTTATTATAATGGAGACAGGGCAGGCTATGCTGTCAGCAGATAATTTGAGGAAGGATGCAGGTAAATTATCCTGTGTGTTGAAGGATGGTTTCAGTTGAAGGAGGAGGAGTTTTTTTTTTTTTTTTTTTTTTTTTTTGTTCATGGGAACAGGATTGAGGCTGAAGGTAGGGGTATGAGTTGTCTGGTCAGGAGGAGAGGTGTGGGGAAGGGGAGGAGAAATAGAAGAGCAAGGGAAGCTGGCAGTAAGTTTGGCTATATATTCCACAAAGAAGGTGTTAAATAGAGAGGCTGTTTCTTGATCTGTAAAGTTAAGGTTAGGGCATGGACTGTCTTTACTGTCAGGAGTGAGGAGATAGTATTCCAGAATTTTCTTGGGTTGGTAGTGTGTTCAGATTGAAGCTTGGAGTAATACGTTTTGTGGTCTCTAGTTATTAATTTTTTTACGTAATTGTGGGGTTGTTTAAATTCTAGTACAACATTAAGTAGTTTATTGTTTTGGTATTGTTTCCATCTTTTATCTCTTAGGAGGATGGTTTGTTTAGTTTCCTTTGATAGCCAGGGAGAGGTTGTAGCTTTAACTCTTTTGGTCCTGAGAAGAGCAAGGCTATTGAGTAGGTTCAGAAAAGTTTCAATAAAGTAACTGATGGAGTTGTCATGGGGCAAAGTTTTTAAGGGTGTCCAGTCTATTAGTTTCAGACAGTCCGAAAATAGTTGCAGGTTGAAATTGGAGAGGTTTCGAGTTTGTATGTAGTGATGTTGTTTTTGAAGAAGAGATGGGAGCCAGTGTGCAAAGGCTGGCAGGTGGTCACTGAGAGGGTCAGGAAGGATTCCTGTATTTGAGATTAGGTTAGGATGAGATACT
This sequence comes from Protopterus annectens, assembly GCF_019279795.1. Lineage (NCBI taxonomy): Eukaryota > Metazoa > Chordata > Ceratodontiformes > Protopteridae > Protopterus > Protopterus annectens. The sequence continues at coordinate 702,916,730 of NC_056734.1, forward strand.
AAGATCCAGTCAATAAGTCGGAGGCTCCATCTTTGTTTGGCCTGGTAGGAGACTTCATTAGCTGGGTGAAGTTAAAGAGGTTGATTGTTTGAGTACGGGCTTGAAAGTTTATAGTGGCCCAGTTAATGTTTACGTCGCCTAGGATGAAGGTTTAATTTTTAATGTTAGAGGAGAACCAGGAGAGAATGTCTTCGACTATTGGGATGTTGTTACCTGGAGGAATATAGAGAGCAGCTATGCATATGGATTTGTGTTTGCTGATTTTTAAAAGAGCTATGGTTAATTTGGAATTGGCAAATTTCAAAGTGGGATTGGTGTACAGAGTAACTGTATAGGAGGAGGAGCAGATTATGGCTATGCCACCTCCTTTCTTGCTGGGTCTATCATTATGAATCATTTGGTAGCCAGGTAGAAGAATTTCATTCTCTTTTATGTATGATTTAAGCCAAGTTTCTGAGATGGCAACTATGTCGGGCTGGTTATGGGAAAGCCAGGCATGGAGGTAAGGCATTTTATTTCAAAGACTTTGAGCATTAATTGTGGTGATGCGAATGGTGTTAAGGGTGCAAGGGTGTGATGGAGGAGGAGAAGGGATGGATGGGGTGTTGGGGTGGATGTCACCAGAAAGAGACAGAGAGATTTGGTGTAGTGTGTGTGTAATATAGTCTAATGTGGAAAGAGAATTTGAGTAGTGATAGAGAGAATATTTGTTAGAATATGGAAGGTGCAGTAAGTTAGGAGAGGGTAGGACAGGTAGTACTTTGTGTTTATATAAGAGGATTGTGTTAGAAGAGTAGCGTTTGTGAGTTATAGAGGAGAAGAAGGGTGGTATAGTAGTTGGAAACTGTATGTGTAGTGTAGTGGTAAAGTATGGGAGGGATTAGGGAGGTGTGCAAGGTAACCAAGAGTGCAAAGGAGTGCTACGAGTAATGTCAAACTGAGGAAATGTGTTTTGGTATGGGACATTGTATAGGTGGAGTTAGTGTCTTTAAGCCTGGACTGTGAAGAGTAGGAGGAGTGATGGGTGATTGGATAGAATGATGGTATGGGAGGAGTTAGGGATAAATAAATGTACAGGTAGTGGGGACGTGTGGGAATTGGGGGCAGGGTAGGGGAGCGGAGTCGTCCAAAGGGCAAATCGGATGAGCAGAGCCAGTCTATGCTGTACTGCTGCAAAAAACCCTACGAGGACCCTATGAGCTACGTAACTTAATCAGAAAGAGTGTTTGCAGCAGTGCCAGAATAAGGTGGAGATATGTGGAACAGCGTTGCTGCAGTTGGGCAAATTTGTGAAAGCTTAGTAGAGAACCAAAGGGGAACAGGGAGGGTAGTTAATGCTTATTACGCATGCTTAACAGAAGTTAATTTTACAAGCTGGGGAAGAGGTAGTTCGGGTGCAATATATTAACTAGGTGGATGTTTGGTAGGGATATACTTTTGGGGGGGACACAAGGTAGCAGTACTGACTATAGAATGCGAGCGCTTGGTAGTAAGACTATATTTTCATGTGTTGCACTTTCTGTCCCCCCGCTCCCCCCACAGAAACATACCATATATTTTTAGAGTTTTACAGTTTTAAAAAGGAAGATAGAAATAAATTTCCTCTGTCCCCAACATAAGAACAAGTTAAACCAAACAAATAGTACAGAGTGCAATATTAGTCATGCCTGATTTTAATAGCAACTCTCAAGCAACCAGAAAAAAAGAAGTTATGCCTTACCATAACATTCCATCTGTGTTGTTCATCTTCTTTCATTCATCACTGATGGGTTCAGTTCTGAGCCCTCGGAACTGAGTTGTCCTTATTACCAAGCTTGCGCCAGCCAAAAAACTCTTGAGTTTCTACACAGAATGCCTTTCTACCTGTTACCTCAGATCGAGTTAGCTAGAGAAAGAGAAGTAAAGCCGAGGCCACTTCTGCGCAAATACCCTAGGACACCACTTGGACCCAAAGCATCCCCTAGGAGCCTTTGGAGGGGGATGAAGGGTGGGAAGTGATGAATGAAAGAAGATGAACAACACAGATGGAACGTTATGGTATGACATAACATCTTTATCGGATGTTGCTAATCTTCTTTCCATTCATCACTGATGGGACAGAATCCCAAGCAACCTTGAGGTCCATGGGCAGCCCTAATGGAAGAACATTCCTAAATACCATGGAGCCGAAAGCAGCTCTCCCTCTGTAGACCAAGTCCAATTTGTAAAGATTGATAAAGGTTTGAGGCTTAGCCCAAGTTGCTGCGCATATGTTATCCATGGAAGCCCAGGAATGGAAAGCTATGGATGTTGCCATAGATCTAGTGGAGTGAGCTTTAACTTTTGGCATAGGTTCGTTACTGAGGGAATAGATGAAACGTATGCAGTCCATTAGCCATTTTGATAATGTAACCTTGGAAACAGCATCTCCCAGTTTGGGCGAATAAAAGGAGATGAAAAGCTGTTCAGATTTACAGATAAGTTTGGTCCTGTCTAGGTAAAATCTCAGTTGCCTATGTTTGCCCAAGGAGTGAAGGCAATGTCCCTCAAAGAACAAGAAATTTTAAACAAGTAACGGGAGTGGCTATGGGGGCTGCCTGTGCCCCCATTTATGCCAACTATTTATGTCCTGTTGGGAGCAGAGATATGTTTTTACTAGTGCTTATAGTCATTGTATAAAATTATATACCCGGTATTTGGATGATATATTTATTGCTTGGGAAGGTTTGGAAGCCTTTATAAGGTATATTAACAACACGGTAGGTTTTCTTAAATTTACACATGAACTTAGTTCTGAAACAATAACATACCTAGATGTTAGATTGACTGTGGACAGAATTAATCAATGTTTGAGATCCAATATTCATCGAAAAAACACTTTTTCTAACTCCTATTTCCAATATGACAGCTGGCATCCTCAACATCAAAAAAGAGCAATTGTTAAAGGGCAAATGGTGAGAGCAGCCCATATGGTTGGTGACCATCAGGAACTTTTGGATGAAATTAATTATATGGTCAGTATGTTTAGAAGTAGAGGCTATCCAGAGGATTTGTGCATGAATGTCATGCACAAAATCAAATATAAAGGGAGACTGGAGTTTATAAATCCATTCTTATGAAGGACAAATATATGAATCATATGGATGAGAATATTGTTATTCAAACTTGTGATACTGGTAGTAGTAAGGTGTTATCAAATTCACTATTATACATCACCACTTTTAATGATGATGATGTGGACTGGCTTGTATGGATGGTCAAGAAAAATTGGGGCATCATAAAATTAGATAGAGATGTACGAACAAAAATGGGGGGGGGTGTCCCTCAATTTGTGTTTAGAAAAGATCAATCTTTGAAAAAAATCTTGGAAAAAGGACCTCCTTCTAAGTCAATTTCAAGTGGTAGAAAGTTAGGGAATTTTAATTGTGGGAGGTGTTCCACTTGTAAATATATATTACACATAGACACTTACATTAAGATCAATAATTATTCTATACCTATCACAGGCCACTTTGATTGCTACGCTCAAAATGTAGTATATGTCGCTAAGTGTCAGAAGTGCCCAGTATTTTATGTGGGAAAAACATCTAGGTATTTTAGAGAGAGAATTAGAGAGCATATACTTGACATTAGGCATTTTAAGTCTACTAATGCCCTAGCTAGGCATATTATTGCCAATAATGAACACAGTTTTAAATGTTGTGTGAGTCAACATATTAAGAATGATGTTCAAGGTAGGACATTAGATGCCCACTTTGACACATGTGAATTAAAGTGGCAATTAAGATTAGATGCCCAAAACTATCCTGATATAAATGACTGTGTAAGCATTGCTCCTTTATTAAAGTTGAAATACATATTAGGAAGAAATTAATGGATTTTATAAGGGTTTGTAAAGTGGTGGATTAACATGTATTTTTATGGTTTGAGTGTGTGAATGTATATATACATTCATTTATTTATACATCACATGGTTTTATTATGTATTTATACACATGTCGTGGTAATTTATATCACAAGATGTTTTATTCCTACAATTAACATATATATAATGGCTTGTTACTTTTATAGAAATTATTCATTTTATAATTTACAGTGATATTTCTTTAAATGGTCTATTCACTGATTGACTAAATGATGCATTAAGTGAATGGGAAGGATATTTAAACTCCAGCTATTATTTTTATTCTTGTTCTGATAAAGTCCTATGGATGAAACCTAGGTTAACTCGTGTTCTGTTTGTGTTTGTGGTATTCAACTTGAATAAACTGCCGTTGGACGACGATTTGATCCCATTTTTTCTGGTTGTCCACAATTACTTTGGAGCTTCCTGGGATATGCATTGCTATTAGAAAGTGGTTGGAAGCTATCGCCCATTGCCAAATTCTCATGGCTTCGCGACACATGGGGTAAGACTTGGTTCCTCCTTGCTTGTTGATATATCAGACCACTGACATATTGTCTGACTGAATTGTAATTGTCCCGGAAGGGAGAGCCGAATGAAAGGTCTGCAATGCTAACAGCACTGCTCTCAGTTCCAGAACACTGATATGGAGGTGGGCCTCTGAGAAGGACCATGTGCCTTGGACTGTCTTTCCCTGGAAATGGCCCCTCCACCCGATCAGAGAAACATCTGTGGTCACAATGGCTCTGGGCTGATGGGATTGAAATGAGTGACTTCAAATTTCTACGTCTGGCCTCATCCACAAAAGGAGGTCCTGTCTGCAGGAGTTGGTTATTCGAATCTGGTAACAGAGGGGATGATAGCTTGGGAACCATTGACAAAGAAGGAGCCACTGCAGGATCAGCATATGTAGCTTTGCTAGAGGCACTATTGGGATTGAAGCTGCCATACAGCCTAGGGCATGAAGAACTTCCCTTGCTGAGACTTTTGTTTGAGAGAGTATCACTCTGAGCTGAAGCCTCAATCGATGTAGTCTGTGAAGTGGGAGTGATACCAGACAGAACTGAGTATTGAACACCGCTCCAATGAACTCTATCTGTTGTGTAGGAGTAAGGTTCTATTTCTCCCAATGTATCGTTATTCCCAACAATTATGCCAGAGAGAGAGTATAATGCAGTGCTGTTACCAGAAGATGCTCGGTGGGGGCAGTGAGGAGCCAGTCATCCAAATATGGAAACACCCGGAATCCTTGTAGTCTCAAGTGAGCTGTGATCACTGCCATGCATTTCGTGAACACTCTGGGGGCTGTAGAGAGACCAAACGGCAGGACACAAAATCGATAATTACTGGCCCCTAGCCATAAGCCAAGCAGACTCCTGGAGCATTTGTCCATCTTGATGTGGTAATATGTATCCCAGAGATCTATCAAGCACATCCAATCGCCTTCTCTTAAAAAGGGGAGAATGGACTGAACCATGACCATCTGGAATATGGTTTGGGTGACAGACTTGTTCAAGCTGCTGAGATCCAAAATGGGTCTCCAGTCCCCTGTCTTTTTTGGCACCAAAAAGAATCTTGAGTAAAATCCGGATCTGCGTTGGTCTGGTGGGACTGGTTGGATGACTCTTTTTTGAGACAGCTTTATTATCTCTGAACCTGCATCTTCCCTTTGACTGGGTGGAACGTCAGGAAGCTTTCTGGGAAAATTTGGTTGACAAGAAAGGGGAATGGTGTAAAATCTGGTGATGATACTCTGCACCCAACAATCGGAGGTAATAGATTGCCAGTCAGCTTGGTGCAGAGAGAAATGACCTCCGACTGCTTCCAGAAGTAAGCAATCGGGCTGCTCCTCAGGAGCGCTGGTAAGGCTGTCCAGAGAAGGAATCCCTGAAGCCTTGGTTACGAGGACCCCCTCTGCCTCTATAGGGAGTCTTCTGGAATTGTTACCCCCTCTGCCCCTAGGGGTATCATCTCCATGTGTGGCACGGAAATGACCTGAGATTTTTTGCGCCACATTTTCTCACTCCTCTAATTCCTGGAGAAGGTATGCTGAGGATTGGAAAACCATAGACCTACGGCAGACAATCTTGCTCACACCTGGCTAGCATGTCCTTCACTTTGGAGCCAAAAAGGAAGGATGCTTCGATGAGAGCATTCAAAAAGGAAGACTTGCAGGGGTCTGCGAGGTCACAAATGTGCATCCAGGCATGACGCCTCATGACAATGTCCGAACCTGCTGTTCTAGCCGCCCCTTCGGTCACATGTGAAAGCAAGCTCATGGACAAGTTGGATATCTATTCCAGGGTTGCAAGCTGCGAGGCCACTTTGTCCCTGACCTTGTCAGACAACTGCCCTGTCAGCGTGCCAGACAGTTCGGAGATCAAGTCCCTCTGGAGCCTCGTAAAATGTGCCAAATAGTTCAGGGACTGTATAGCAAAGTCCTTGATGCAAAAACTCACTTCCCAAGTCTGTCTAGCGCCCGGGACTCCCTGTTGGGCGGGTGGACAGTGGGAATTTACTCAGCCAAGTCCTTTTTTGTGGCCGCCGCTGCCACCACCATATCATTGACTGCTAACCCTTTGGACCAATGCAGTTCTCCTTGGGAGGGGAAAGTATTTTGTCTAGTCTTTGACGGATCACCTCAATGGAATCAGGGTTCTTCCAAGTGTGCTGCACGACGAGCTGGATGAGCTCGTCGGCAGGCGGGGTCACCCAAGAGGTAGAAGGCCGGGCGCGGAAAGCCTGCAGGAACACAGACTCCACAGACGAAGGGCTAGAGGGCATCCAGTCACCTCTCTGCTTTAGCATTTCCAGAATGTCTCCGAAGGAGACATCATCAGGAAATGACCGAGCGACCCTTCACCATCATCGTAATCCGTGTCTTCCATTAAGGACTCCTCGAGTGAGTCCATTTGCTTCCTCTTGCACATTCTCTGTCGAGGGGGCTCCTCAGTGGCGGGTTCTCTGAGGAGGACTCGGAAGAGCGGGTACAGTGAACAGGGGTGCCCTGTGGCTTCTCTGTCCTGTGTCCTTGGGGTGCTCTGTGGCAGTTGTAGCTCATGGGGCAAAAATTAGAAGTTATGTACCTACCATAACATTCCATGTTAGTTGTCTTCTCTCACCTTCTTTCTTGCTGGATGGGTTCGGAGCCGATCCTCGGCTCCGACTCGGCACTTGCTAAGCTCGAGAGCTAATTTTACCAGCTCGAGGCAACCCTATATCCCATGATGCAAGGCGGAGATTACTCAGATCTCGTTTGGTAGCTAAAGAAATAGCAGTATTTTCTTCCAACTTAGGAGGAAGAAAAAAAAGAAATACTAAATAACATCATAACCCTCTAGAAAGGATCCACATAATCTAGTGACACTAGGAGTTGAACAGCTAGAAAAAGGTAATAACCTCTTAATAGAAGATGTATAATCTTCTCGGTCTGACCAGGCTAGGGGGAAGGAGGGACGTTAAGAAAGAAGGCGAGAAGACAACTAACATGGAACGTTATGGTAGGTACATAACTTCTAAATGTTAAGTTGTCAATCTCGCCTTCATTCTTGCTGGATGGGACCGCGTCCCTAGCACCACTATCCTGCGTGGCTCAATGGAACAGACTCTTGAGAACGGTGGAACCAAAATTTGCTCTGTCTCTGGAGACCAAATCTAATTTGTAATGTGAAACAAAGGTATGAGGAGAGGCCCATGTGGCTGCTGCACAAATAGTGTCTATTGGAAGTCTAGATTGAAAAGCTGTAGATGTAGCTAGAGCTCTGGTAGAATGGGCTTTTGGGTTAGAAGCCAACTCTTTGCCTCTGAGCTGATAAATGTAAGTGATCACGGAAGACAGCCACCTAGATAAAGTTACCTTAGAAACTGGAAGGCCTTTCCTGTTCTCTGCATAGGATAGAAAAAGTTGATCAGATTTCCTAAAAATTTTTGTCTTATCCAGATAATATCTGAGCTGACGGTGAACATCGAGATAATGTAACTTTTGTTCAGCTCTATCAGAATAATTCGGGAAAAATACTGGAAGATCAATGGACCGATTTAGGTTAGTCTGAGATGCCACCTTTGGTAAGAAAGACGGATTAGTTCTTAGGGATACCCTATCTTTGTGGAATATTAGATAGGAGGGAACACAGAGAGCATGAAGCTCAGATACTCTCCTGGCAGATGTAATGGCAACTAGAAAAAGTGTCTTCCAAGAAAGCAATTTCAAAGAACAGGCAGCTGCAGGTTCGAACGGGGGAAGAATCAAGGATGTTAAAATTAAATTTAGATCCCACTGTGGTGGGGTCTCTAATTGGAGGTTTCAATAAAAGATACCTCAAGGAATGCCTTGCAAAGTTTATGTGACATAATGTTGTGGTCCAAAAAGCCTATATGAAAATTTGAAATGGCTGCCAGTTGAACTTTCACTGTGGAAGAAGAGGATCCTGAATTAAAAATGTCAGCTAGGAAGTCCAATACCGAATGAAGTGGAGCAGTATAGGGGTCTATGTTCCTAGCTTTTGCCCAGAAAGAGAAACGCGCCCATTTACTAGTGTAGATCTTTCTGGTAGAAGATTTTAGCGAAGCTACTATGATATCCCGTACAGGATTAGAAATCATAGGAAGCCTGGCTAAGGATGGAAGTGGAGCAACCAAGCAGTGAGGTTGAGAGAAGGTATGGATTGGTGCAGTTGACCCAACTGGTGGGTCAGAAGATCTGGAACCGGGTCCAGATGCCATGGCTGTACCAAGAGGTAATGATGTAGGAACGGAAACCATATCTGTCGAGGCCAATAAGGGGCAATGAGAATCAACTTGGCTCTCAAGGCGGTTGCTTTCTGAATTAGCTGAGGTATCAGCGGAAAAGGAGGAAAAGCATAAAGAAGTCTCCGGGGCCAAACTTGGGTTAGAGCGTCTCTGGGGGGATGGCCTGGAAGGGGGAAGAGAGAGAAGAAGTCTGGCCATTTGCTGTTTTGAGGTGTAGTGAAAAGGTCGCAGCAAGGAAGGCCCCACTTCTGAAAAATCTCGTCCGTCACTGACTGTTTGAGAGACCACTCGTGAGGCATGAGAATAGCTCTGCTCAATCTGTCCGCTATGATGTTGGATTTCCTGGGGATGTGCATTGCTATCAGAAACCGGTGAGAGGAGATTGCCCATTGCCAAAGTCTGAGAGCCTCTCGACACAGTGGATAGAACTTGGTTCCTCCCTGTTTGTTTATGTACCACACTACGGACATATTGTACATTTGGACTGCAATAGTTCCCAGGGAAAGAGAGTCGTTGAGGGCTTGCAACGTTAAAAGCACTGCTCTCATCTCCAGAACATTTATGTGCAGATGGTACTCGAAAGGTTGCCAAGTGCCATGGACCATTCTGCCCTGATAATGCCCCCCCACCCAATCAGGGAGGCGTCCGATGTAACCGTGGCAACCAGGGCAAGAGGAACAAATGGTCTGCCTTGATGGATTTGAGGGGACGATATCCACCAAGTCAGATGTCTTTTGCAAGTTGGAGTTACTATGATCTCATGACGCATGGGAAGTTGTTGAAAGGACCATTGGGTGAATAGCATCCATTGTAGAAGCCGCATGTAAAAGCGGGCGAGGGGAAGAAGTGTTATGGCGGCCGCCATAAGACCCAGTACTTTCAGAGCAAATCTGGCCTGAATTTTGCTGCTGAATAGAATCACTTGGACGTGTCTTTGAATGTCCAAGATCCTTTGGTCTGTCAACCTTGCTGAAAGTTGTACGGTGTCCAAATTTGCGCCTATAAAAGTAATATATTGACAAGGCGACAAGGCAGATTTTTCGAAATTTATAGAAATTCCTAGCCCTTTGCAAGTGTGAATGGTGTAATTTCTGGCTTGGAGAAGCTGATGCCTGGTGGTGGCAGTGAGGAGCCAGTCGTCTAGATATGGAAACACCTGGAATCCTTGACGTCTCACGTGAGCCGTAACCACTGCCATGCATTTGGTGAACACTCTGGGGGCTGTAGTGAGTCCAAAGGGCAGGGCACTGAATTGGAAGTGACTGGTCCCCAGCCGAAAGCGGAGAATTCTTCTGGAGCGTCTGTGAATTTTTATGTGATAGTACGCATCCTGAAGATCTATCGAGCACATCCAATTGTCCTTGCCCAGAAAGGGCAGAATGGACTGAAGCGTGACCATCCGGAATCTTGATTTCTTTACAAACTTGTTGAGTTTGCTCAGATCTAATATTGGTCTCCAGTCCCCTGTCTTTTTTGGAACTAAAAGAACCTTGAGTAGATTCCGGATCCTATTTGGTCCGCTGGGACTGGCTGGATGGCTCTTTTTACTAGCAGTTTTGATATTTCTAGTACTGCTAGTTCCCTTAGACCAGGTGGAACGTCTGGAAAGGTTCCCTTTTGTTGAATTGGGGTTTGAATAAAGGGAATTTTGTAACCCTCGGATATAATTGACTGTACCCATTTGTCTTGAGAAAGGGAAAGCCAGGCTATTGGGTACAGCGATAATTTTCCCCCGACTGCCTCCGAAGGCGGACAATCGGGCAACATCTCAGGGATGCTGGAAGGGTTTGTCAGAAAGAGGCTCTCTGCTACCCTGATTCTGCGGACCACCTCTGCCCCTAGGGCGGCGTCTATTATTGTTACCCCCTCTGCCTCTGGGGGTAAACTGACTTTGTGTGTCAGGCGTGACTCCTTGAGATTTGCGGAACCACATTTTCTTTCCCTTCTGCCCTTTGGGGTAAGGTCTAGAAGGGGTGGAGAAACGGACTCCTACGGCAGAAAGAGTCTTGCCATCTTGTTCGCATCTAGTCAAAGTGTCTTTCACTTGAGGACCAAACAAGGTCGAGCCATCAAAAGGGGAGTTTGTGAAAGACGCCTTGAAGGGGTCTGCAAAATTACAAAGCCGCATCCAGGACTGACGCCTTAAAGCCACTCCTGTGCCTGCGGCCCTACTCGCTCCATCGGCTGCATAAGAAATGAGCCGCATGGAGGAGTTAGCAATGGAGTTAAGGATTCCTAGCTGTGAGCTAATCTTATCCTGAGACCCAGCAGCTGATGGATCCTGTAAAACCTCTCCCAACTCTTTAAGAACATCTCTTTGAAGGCAGGTGAAGTGGCATAAGTAGTTCAGCGATCTCATGGCAAAAGTCGCTGAAGAAAAAATCTGCTTACTGTACCTGTCCATAGTCCTAGAATCCTTATTAGGAGGATGGACAGATACTGAAGGATCAGCTAATTCCTTCTTGGTGGCAGCAGCCACCACCATGGCATCAACTGGGACACCCTTTGTTAAATATTGTCTATCTTGTGGGGCAGTAATAAGGATAGGTTCCACTGAATCTGGAGCCATCCACGCCTTCCGAGCCACTACCTCCATGAGAGGGTCGAAAGGCGGAGACACCCAGGAGATGGTGGGTCGAGATCCGAACGCCTCCAGGTATACTGACTCGTCCTCGGAGGGATTAAGGGAGGGCCAGTTCCCCCTCTGTTTAAGGATTTCAAGGATGTCTGAAAATGAGACATCCTCAGAGTAGGACCTTGGGGATCCCTCCGACTCATCCAAGTCAGTATCTGATGTAGTAGACTCAGGGGAGTCTAAATGTTTCCTCTTACATGTCCTCTTAAGGGGGGGGTTCTCCTGACGGATCAGGAGAAGCCTCGGAAGAGGAAGATATTCCCAATGGGGAAACCTGAGGCGTTGGATCTCTGGGTCCGGGAGCAAGAGAGTGGGAAGAGACATCAGCAGGCACTGTAGTGGGAGGAGTTGATGGAACTGTCCGTTGACTAAGCCCAGGTATGGTATGGAAAGATTGGCTCCGGCCGGAGCCGATCTTGAGCCTGGTGAGGAAGAACCTGAAGCCGACGGCTTGGAAGCCTGAGCCGAAGGCTTAACAGGTCTCGAGGGCTTCCCCGGCGCCAACTTAGTCGGGGAGCTCTCGGGCTTTAATAAGCCCCTTAATATGAGCTTATTTTTTCGTTCCTGCAGGACTCTTGGGCTGAAAGCATGACAGATAGCACAAGAGTCCTGCAGGTGCGAAGGTCCCAGGCAATAAACACAAGAAGTGTGCCTGAGACCTTAGTGTCCTTCGACATAACTGTGTCGATGAAACACCAGAAACACACTCACACACAAAAACACTCAGTCCAACAAATTAAATTAAATTAAATTAAACAGGGATAACAGACAGTCACACACAAAAAATCCCTGACAGGAAAAATTTAGAGAGGGGAAGGCCTAAGGCCTAACTAGGGGTAAGGGTATATTTACTCAAAAAGAAGGGAACACTGACAGGAATAGGGTTAACGTGAGTCAGTAATTAACAAAATATAATATTTATATATATAAAGTTAAAGGGGGTAGACAAAAAGTCTCTAAAAGTTCACTTACCTAGAGCTGGTAAAAGAAGGCACCTCGTTAGTGAAGCGGCAAACGAGATCTGAGTAATCTCCGCCTTGCATCATGGGATATAGGGTTGCCTCGAGCTGGTAAAATTAGCTCTTGAGCTTAGCAAGTGCAGAGTTGGAGCCGAGGATTGGCTCCGAACCCATCCAGCAAGAATGAAGGCGAGATTGACAACTTAACATCTGGGGTTTCAAGATCAAAGGACTGCTTCCAGAAGTGAGAGCCCTCTCCATCATGTGGAAGGCAAGTCCGCCCGAAGAGGGATGGGAGCCCGGAAGCAAGAAAGACATCCTCGGGACCAGGGTCACACCCTGCTCCAATGATCATGCCTCCACGGATGGAGCCTCAAACAGGATCGGTGCAGACGTGGCTACTGGCACTGAGGATGGAACTAAGGAGAAAGACGGCTCCATGCCCCGGGCCGAAGCACTCATCCCCCATCTCCAGATTGACGAAGGACCATTTCCGCAGGAACTGAAGACCAAAGGGACAAACTCGAAGCCAGAGTGAGGTGTACTGTAGGTGCTGAGGTGATGGGTTCCGAGAAGAATGTCAGAGCAGAAGGCTTCGGAACCAAAATGGTCGAAGGAGGAGTGTAAGATGGAGTCCATGGAGAAACCAACCCAAGTCCTGCAGGTGGATGGGTCTTAGAAAGTGTAGGTATCCCCCTGGCTAACAACAGCTGGTCCACAAGACAAACTATGTCGTGTTCCGACAGGCTCCTGGTGGATCTAGTGGATACTCCAGATGGACAGTCAGGATGTTCAATGAACGGGCTACACACCTGGCCCAGAAATGGATCTACAGAAGGGGAGTATCGGGTCCATGGTGCAAGGCCTGCCTGCACCGAAGTCTCTAGTTTCGAGACTGCGAGTAAAGGAGTCAAATCCAATGCAGCCGGTACAATGCTCTGTAACAAAGTGGCACTTGGAGTTGAAATGGCCGGTTCCAAAATCATAACTGATGAAGGAATCAAAGGTGCGCCCTGAGCCAAAGTGGCCACAGGTGCCGAAGTCGAAATAGGTGTAGTGAGGTCTATAATCGGTGCCGAAGGCAGGACTGGTGTCGAAACTGGCGCCGGTTTCGAGATGCTCGAAGCCAAGGAAGACGGAGCCATAGAGGCAGATTTATACTCAGAAGACAACTTTGGGACCTTTGATTTCACTGACTTACCCTGATGACCAGATGGTGAGGAGGGAACCGAGTCGGACCTCTTTTTGTCTTTAGTAGGAAGGGTCGAGATCTCCATTGCAGAAATGGCCTCTTAAAAGAGAGACTTAAGTAACCCTTTCAGTATCAGTTTATGTTTGCACTCATTAAGAATGCGTTGACTGAAACTCAAATGTCACAAGGAGGCTGCACCGAAAGGTGGGGCACTCCCTAACAGTATACACCAATCATTGTGAGAATCACTATTAGCTAACTACATGAAGCACAATGCTTAAAACCTGAAGTACCTTTCTTATCTGACATCTTGACAGAGAGACACCACAGGCCGACAGTATAACCAGTTAGAACAAATAAGTCAAACATCGTTCAAAGAAGTCACAATTTTACAAGTAAAGTGATATGTAGGAAAGAAAACAGAAACAACTTACTAAAAACCAAAGCTAACAGGCTAGACAGGAAAGAAAAATACCAGCTATGGTACTGAAGGAATAAAACTAGGGTAAGGGAGGAAAGGCCATACCAACAATGGTACTTGAAAGTTTACCAATGGTTACAATGGGCAGAGTAGACAGGAAAAAAAAAAAATCTGACAGAAGTAAACACACTAGAAATACTATTCGCTCAATAAAAATGAAGACATCAAAAGTTTTTCACACAAATATCAAATAAAGTCCCACTTAGCTGAGAGCTCGGCTGAAACGCGGCTTTATGGCTATGCGGCAAACTCGATCTGAGGTAACAGGGAGAAGGGCATTCTGGGTAGAAACTTAGCTCAAGAGTTCTTTGGCTGGCATGAACTTGGTAATAAGGCTGACTCGGTTCCTAGGGCTGGGAACCAAACCCATCAGTGATGAATGGAAAGAAGATTAACATCAGATCTACAGTTATCTGGCATCAACCAATCCCCATGGGTGCCGGTTAAGTGAGAGTTAACTGTAATTAGTATAATGGAATCCACATAACAGTTAGTTATGTACTCACCATAACGATCGATGTATGTGGTCCATCTCACCTACATTCCTTACTCACGGGTTCGGAGCCGAGAATCGGCTCCGACTCGGCCAAATTTCTCTAGCACGAAGTCTCTAATTGGCTGGGCTAGCCCAGTATCCCAGGATGCACCTCGCCCTAGCCCCAGATCTTGTTTACAATCATAACAATCATAACACTCATAACCCATACTCAAACACTGGAAGAAATTCCAGCCAGATAAGGGAACAAAATCACTGACCTTGAAGGGTCCACAGAGCCAATATTCATCCAAATCCTCTAGGAAGGGGGCAGGTGGGAGGGTACGTAGGAATGTAGGCGAGATGGACCACATACATCAATCGTTATGGTGAGTACATAACTAACTGATGTTATGTGGTCCTATCTCGCCTACATTCCTTACTCACGGGACAGCGTCCCTAGCACCACTATCCTGGGAGGCTCATAAGAAGATACTCCTGAGAACCGTGGAACCAAAGGAAGCCCGGCCCCTAGAAGCCACGTCCAGCCTGTAATGAGTAATAAAAGTGTTGGGAGAAGCCCAAGTGGCCGCAGCACAAATATCATCCAAGGAAAGCCTAGCATGGAAAGCTACTGATGTAGACATAGCCCTGGTAGAATAAGCCTTGACGGGAAAGGGTAAAGTTCTGTCTGCTGACGAGTAGATGAATAAAATACAATCTTTGATCCATTTAGAAATTGTGCACTTGGAAATAGGACAACCTGCTCTGTTCTCTGAAAAGGACACAAACAGTTGATCAGATTTACTAACATGCTTAGTCCTATGTAAATAAAATCTCAGTTGTCTGTGCACATCCAACTGATGAAACCTGAACTCTGCTTTATTGGAAAAGTTCGGAAAAAACACTGGCAGCTCAACAGATTGATGGAGATTGACAGTAGATGACACCTTCGGAAGGAAGGACGGATTAAGCCTCAGGGAAACTCTGTCCTTATGAAAGATCAAATACGGAGGTTTAACGGACAAGGCTTGAAGTTCTGATACCCTCCTGGCCGATGTAATGGCTATCAGAAAAGCTGTCTTCCAAGATAAGAATTTTAAGTCGCAAGTGGCAGCCGGTTCAAAGGGTGGTGACGTAATAGCTTGTAGCACAAGGTTCAGGTCCCATGGCAGTACAGGTTCAGAAACTGGGGGACGAAGTAACCAAGCGCCTTTTAGAAAGGCTTTACAGAGTTTGTGGCCCATAAGATGTGTGAAAATTGGAAATTGCAGCCAACTGTACTTTAATGGTAGTGGGCGCGGAGCCCTGACGGAACAACATGGCTAAAAAATCTAAGACCGACGGAATAGGGGCTGTGAAGGGGTCCAAACCTTGGGCCTGAGCCCAAATGGAGAATCTCCTCCATTTGCTGGAATAAATCTTCCTGGTGGAAGACTTGTGAGAAGACGAGATGTGCACCACTTCAGGTGAAAAGGAATGTCACTTGACTAGTGACGGAAGTGGAGCAGCCAGACTGTCAACCTGAGAGTTCGCAGGGATGGATGAAGTTGTCCTGACATGTGAATCAGGAGGTCTGGCACTGGGTCCAGAGTCCATGGACCGTCCAGTGCGTACCGTTGAAGAAAAGGGAACCATACTTGTTGAGGCCAGTGTGGAGCAATAAGGATCATCCTGCTTCCCAAGGATATGGCTTTCTGTATCACTCTTGGAAACGGAGGGAAAGCGTAGACCTGACCGGGGGGCCAATCGTGAGCTAGAGCGTCCCTAGGTGATTCCCCCTGTGGGGGGGATCAGAGTGAAGTACTTGCTGCATTTGGCATTGAGGGGGCTGGCGAAGAGATCGCAGCAAGGCTGACCCCACCTTTTGAAGATCTGAACCGCCACTCGGTTGTTCAGGGACCACTCGTGAGGCATCAGAATAGCTCTGCTTAGCCTGTCCGCTATCACGTTGGACTTCCCCGGAATGTGCGTTGCCACTAGAAACCGTTGGTAAGACACTGCCCACTGCCACACTCGCATGGCCTCTCTGCAGACGGGATAAGATTTGGTTCCCCCCTGCTTGTTCGGGTACCACACTACGGACATGTTGTCTGAGTGAATTGCAATCGTTCCCAGAGGTAGAGAGTCCTGGAGTGCTCGCAACGCCAGAAACACCGCTCTCATCTCCAGAACATTGATGTGCAAGTGTATCTCGTGAGCTTGCCAGGTGCCTTGGACCGTTCTGCCTAGATAATGCCCTCCCCACCCCATCTGGGAGGCGTCCGTGGTCACCGTGGCCACTGGAGACATAGGAACCAAGCTCCTTCCTCTGTCCAGACTGGAGGAGCGTAGCCACCAGAGGAGGTCCTGTTTGCATCGCTCCGTGAGAAGTATCAAGTGGGAAAGAGGAAGCTTCTGAAAGGACCACTGAACCCACAGGAGCCACTGTAGGATCCGCATGTGTAACCTGGCCAGAGGTACCAGCATGATGGTGGAGGCCATGGATCCCAAGAGCTGAAGAACTAACCTGGCCTGAACTTTTCTGAGGGGCAACAGTGCGTGGATCTGAGACTGCAACACTCTTATCCTGTCCTGTGGCAGAAAGGCGCGCATTTGAATAGAGTCTTGCTCTGCGCCTATAAAAACAACACGCTGTGGGGGCTGCAGGGCAGACTTTTCCCAGTTCAAAGTAATTCCTAGACGTTGGCAAAGTGAGATGGTCGTCTCCCTGGCTTGAACGAGCAGATGCCTGGTGGAGGAGGAGAGAAGCCAGTCGTCCAGATACAGAAACACCTGGAATCCTAGACGTCTCAGGTGAGCTGTCACCACTGCCAAACACTTGGTAAACACCCTGGAGGCTGTGGTGAGACCAAAGGGCAGGGCACGAAACTGGAAGTGACTGGCTCCTAGCCGGAAGCGTAAATGACTCCTGGATGCCTTCTCCATTTTGATGTGGTAGTAGGCATCCTTGAGATCGATGGAGCACATCCATACTCCTTTCTCCAGCAGTGGAAAAATGGACTGAAGTGTGACCATTCGGAATTTGGACTTCAGAACGTAGCGATTCAGTCGACTGAGATCCAGAATGGGTCTCAGGTCCCCTGTCCTTTTCGGCACCAAAAAGAGTCGTGAGTAAGTTCCTGATCCGACATGGTCTGAGGGGACTGGTTGGATGACTCCTTTTTCTAGCAGCTTTGCAACTTCTAGTGCTGCTTGATCCCGTTGACTGGGTGGGATGTCCGGGATCCTTCTGACTGGAGGGGGTGTTGACGCAAAGGGAATAGTGTAACCTCCGGTAACTATTCGGAGCACCCAACGATCCTGGGTGATGCTTTCCCAGGCTTCCGGATGCAACAAAATTCAGCCCCCGACTGGCTCCGGAATAGCACAGTTGGGCAACACCTCAGGAACGCTGGAAGGAAGAACCATGAAAAGAATCGCGGTCTCCCGAGTTGCGGGGGCCTCCTCTGCCTCTAGGACGGCATCTTCCGGAATAATCCCCCCCCCCTCTGCCTCTGGAGGGGGACTCACCTTGAGCTGCGGGAAAGGACCTCTGAGAGTTTTTGAACCACATTTTCCATCCTATCTGAGCCTTGGGATAAGGCCTAGAAGGGAGAGAAAAACAGGCCCCTATGGCAGATAAGGTCTTTCCCTCCTGTTCGCATCTGGTGAGGGTGTCTTTCACTTTGGGTCCGAAGAGAGAGGACCCATCAAAGGGGGCGTCAGTGAAGGAAGACTTAAAGGCCTCCGCGAAATGACACAGGCAAATGAGATCTGGGGCTAGGGTGAGGTGCATCATGGGATACCGGGTTAGCCCAGCCAATTAGAGACTTCGTGCTGGAGAAATTTGGCCGAGTTGGAGCCAATTCTTGGCTCCGAACCCGTGAGTAAGGAATGTAGGTGAGATAGGACCACATAACATCTTCTTTTCCTGAGCTTCACTTGTGAGAAAAACACTGTTAATATTACAGAACAAAAAGAAAATCAGATTAGCAAAAATTATGTGCCTTTGCTATGCTCACTCACAGCAACAAAATAACTGGTACCCTTCACTTAGTGATTTATGGATTGTCGGCTTATTTCATGTTGAAGCTTGAAGACTGTTACTGAATCACAGGTTCATTTACAGGGAATATCTGGGGACAGCATTACCACAATACAAGCCTAGAGTTTATTTATTATTTATTAAATAACTTTAGTAGCACGTCTCTCGGCTTTGGGAGACAAAAGTATGCAGACAAAACACATGCATAGAGGAAGAACAAGGAAATTCCAACAAGTCAGTATCTGAAAGGCCAGTATCAAGCCTTAGTCCACTTATTCAACAGGCTGCAGTGCTTAAAGGCCTGCTGGGACCAGTTATTAAATGTGGGACAGCAATCTCTAACTTTTCAGATAAAATAAAGCAGAAATGGAAAATGGTCAGTAAGTAATTTGTGGTAATTGTGACCATTTTAAAATAACTTCATGTCGATCACTTCAAGAAAGACTTCTCAAATTCACAACTTTATTCTGTTTTCTATGACAGGGGTTATGCTTCTAAACAATTTTATATCTAAATGGTATACTGTCCTGCACTAGTTAAAGATAAGCCTTTGCTTTAATGTGCATTTGCCCAAAGAAAAGAAGTTGCAGAAAGCTGCACAATAGACTCTGGGCCACACTAATTTCACATAAGACTAAAATATCCCTTCCTGATGGCTTTTTGGATTAGCAGTATATCCTCAAAGACTTACAGTTCAATATGTTTCACAGTGTTTGCAGGCTCTGTTATGAATTGTCAGAGGTACCCTGTACAATTTTAGAAAAATCAGACTCATATTTTGGATATGTATCTCTACTAAAGCAATTTGTAACTAAGACAGAAGACAACTTAACAATTTATGACCTGGGAAGCTTTTTCTCAAATAAAAATTACCTCTGGTAACTAACTATGTGTGAGTCAAAATGCTAACATAGCTATGAGGTGTAATTATTATAGATCACTCTCTTAACTGCTTAATTAACAAAATATGGAATTCCAAGTACCCACCATAATTAAAGTCCCATGCTATACTGAAAGATATATAATTAATGGAGCACTTTCTCAATCAGCAATGTAGCCTCAGTCTCTCAACAAAAATACTAACATTAAGCTTGCTATGGACTTTCTAGTTCACTGCTGATCTGCTTGTTACAAAGAGTGATTCAGTAATTATTCAACTTCCTCTTCTCCATAAACAAACATATTAAGCGTGGAACTTCTTAACTGATACCACAGAAATGATTTTAGAGCATTCACACCTGCATGATAAAAAAGTTGCATGCATTGTGTTTTCAAGCAATTTATGCAGTAAACCAAATAGCAAAAAGAAAGAATTCAGTATATGAATGTTAACTGAATAATGTATAACATTTAATTTCCAGTTCAGCGCTTCTTTATAATTTCTACTGCTCATTTTATTTCAGTATTTATATAAAAATGCTCAACAAAAAAATAAAAAAGCAGGCATAGCATCTGAGATGTGATTTTACTGCACCGTCATAAAATATGTTTTTGCTACATGATTCTACCTAGCTCCTTTGAGGGTACAGCCTCTTCTTATTGTCTTGTATTTTCTGTAAAAACCCTGGGTGGGATTCTTAAGGATCGCATTAATGATGAAGGATAAATAAAAGGTAGTGAGGAGTATCACACCAGTAATAGTATGAGGTTGCTAATACAGCTAAGGCCTATTGGAAATATACCATTTGTATTTACAACAAGATTTTCATGTTTTTTTGCTGCACTTATAAATATTTGCAGTAGAAATTATAAAGAAGCGCTGAACTGGAAATTAAATAGTATACATTATTCAGTTAACATTCATATACTGAATTTTTTTCTCTTTGCTATTTGGTTTACTGCATAAATTGCTTGAAAACACAATGCATGCAACTTTTAGTTAGGCAGCATAGGATAGTGGTTTGTAGGATGACATTGGTTATCAAGAAGAGGAGGAGGAGTGTGAGGGCAGCACCAAGGATCAAATGGTGGAAATTGAAAAATTGTAATTGTGAGGCGGAGTTCAGGGATGAGTTAAGGCAGGCACTGGGTGGCAGTGAAGAGTTACCAAATAGCTTGGTAACTACAGCAGAGCTAGTAAGGGAGACGGCTAGAAATGTGCTTGGTATGACATCATGACAGAGGAAGGACGACAAGGAGACATGGTGGTGGAATGAGGAAGTACAGGAGAGTATACAGAGAAACAGGTTGGCAAAGAAGAAGTGGGATTGTCAGAGAGATGAAGAAAGTAGACAGAAGTATAAGGAGATGAGGTGCATGGCAAAGAGAGAGGTGGCGAAGGCTAAGGATAAGGCATATCCTTCTGACTGGAGGGGGTGTTGACGCAAAGGGAATAATGTAACCTCCGGTAACTATTCGGAGCACCCAACGATCCTGGGTGATGCTTTCCCAGGCTTCCGGATGCAACAAAATTCAGCCCCCGACTGGACAGCTCTGGGCCCTTTCTTATTTGCAATGGTGATGGACAGGTTGACAGACGAGATCAGACAGGAGTCCCAGTGGATTATGATGTTTGCAGATGACATTGTGATCTGTACTGAGAGTAGGGAACAGGTGGAGGAGAACCTGGAGAGATGGAGATATGCTCTAGAGAGAAGAAGAATGAAGGTCAGCAGGACTAAGACAGAATATATGTGTGTGAATGAGAGGGAGGATAGCGGAATGGTGAGGATGCAAGGATGAAGAGTTGTATGAAAGGTTGGACACTAAGGAGGGAGAAAAGGACCTGTACCGATTGGCTAGACAGAGGGACCGAGCTAGGAAAGATGTACAGCAGGTAAAGGTGATAAAGGATAATGAAGGAAACATACTCACAAGTGAGGAGAGTGTGTTGAGGAGATGGAAAGAGTACTTTGAGGGGTTGATGAATGAAGAGAATGAGAGGGAGAGAAGGTTGGATGATGTGGGGATAGTGAACCATGAAGTGCAATGGATTAGCAAGGAGGAAGTAAGTATAGCTATGAAGAGAATAAAGAATGGAAAGGCTGCTGGCCCAGATGACATACCTGTGGAAGCATGGAGGTGTTTAGGTGAAATGGCAGTGGAGTTTTTAACCAGATTGTTTAATGAAATATTGGAAAGTGAGAGGATGCCTGAGGAATGGAGAAAAAGTGTTTTGGTACCGATTTTTAAGAATAAGGGTGATGTGCAGAGCTGTAGTAACTACAGAGGGATTAAATTGATCAGTCACAGCATGAAGTTATGGGAAAGAGTAGTGGAAGCAAGGTTAAGAAAAGATGTGATGATTAGTGATCAGCAGTATGGTTTCATGCCAGGAAAGAGCACTACAGATGCGATCTTTGCTCTGAGAGTGCTGATGGAGAAGTACAGAGAATGTCGGAAGGAGTTGCATTGTGTTTTTGCAGACTTAGAGAAAGCATACGACAGGGTGCCTAGAGAGGAGTTGTGGTATTGTATGAGGAAGTCAGGAGTATCAGAAAAGTATGTAAGAGTGGTACAGGATATGTACGAGGGTAGTGTGACAGCGGTGAGGTCTGCGGTGGGAGCGACGGATGCATTTAAGGTGGAGGTGGGGTTACATCAAGGATCAGCTCTGAGCCCTTTCTTATTTGCAATGGTGATGGACAGGTTGACAGATGAGATCAGACAGGAGTCCCAGTGGACTATGATGTTTGCAGATGACATTGTGATCTGTAGTGAGAGTAGGGAACAGGTGGAGGAGACCCTGGAGAGATGGAGATATGCTCTAGAGAGAAGAATGAAGGTCAGCAGGACTAAGACAGAATATATGTGTGTGAATGAGAGGGAGGATAGCGGAATGGTGAGGATGCAAGGAGTAGAGGTGGCGAAGGTGGATGAGTTTAAATACTTGGGGTCAATAGTTCAGAGTAACGGTGATTGTGGAAGAGAGGTGAAGAGGAGAGTACAGGCAGGATGGAGTGGGTAGAGAAGAGTGTCAGGAGTGATTTGTGACAGATGAGTACCTGTAAGAGTGAAAGGGAAGGTCTATAA